>NW_026968630.1:0-80202 GCF_028390025.1 Pseudophryne corroboree
TATCGGCCTCATGAATCCAACAGGTTTAGGGCCAAATCCTGGTCAGCTCTTAGTCAGCCAGATTCAAGAACTTACTCAGATGGTTCAGGATCTTTCTCTTTGGGTGAAGTCGCAGGAAGATCTTTTGCGAGCTTCCCCAAGGGTAGTCCCTGAACCAAAGATGCATTTGCCTGACCGTTTTTCTGGTGATAGAAAAGAGTTTTTTAATTTTAAAGAATCCTGTAAGCTTTATTTTCGTTTAAGACCGGCTTCCTCGGGTACTGAATCTCAGCGGGTCGGGATTATTATTTCTTTGCTCCTGGGGGATCCTCAGACCTGGGCATTTGGTTTAAGAGCAGAGGATCCGGCATTGTTGTCAGTTGACGCTTTTTTTGAGTCTTTAGGGCTCTTGAATGATGACCCTGATAGAGAGGCGTCCGCTGAAAGTCAGTTGCGCGCTCTCAGACAGGGTAGAAATCCCGCGGAGGTTTATTGTACGGAGTTTCACCGTTGGTCGAACGACTGTGGCTGGAATGACCCAGCCCTGCGCAGTCAGTTTCGCCTCGGCTTATCAGAGTCTATAAAAGACAGTCTCCTTCAGTACCCCGCTCCTGAGACTCTCGATAAACTCATGGAGCTTTCTATTAAGATTGATCGTCGTCTCAGAGAGCGGAGGGCTGAAAAAGGAGCACCTGTAAGGTCAAGTCCGTGTGTATATTCCATTCCTGAAGACGTAGAGGAGCCCATGCAGATGGGTCTCTCCCGGCTGTCTCCTGAAGAAAGAGCCAGAAGGCAAAACTCTGGTCTTTGTCTGTACTGTGGGGGTAAGGGACATTTTGCTCGTAATTGTCCGAACAAGTCGGGAAACGCTTTGACCAGGTGAATTGTGAGGGGGTTCACCTAGGTCTGCAGCTTATCTCCTCGAATAACTCCCTTTTAGTCCCAGTTAAAGTTTCCTTTGGCAGCCTCAGTTCTTCGGTGTCGGCTTTTGTTGACAGTGGAGCTGCAGGAAACTTTATGGATTTAACTTGGGCTAAGGCCTTAGGCATTCCTCAGTTACCTTTGGGTAGGTGTGTCACCATGCATGGCTTAGATGGGAGTCCACTGTCTAATGGGATTATTTCTCTCCATACACCCCCTGTACTACTTACAGTAGGAGCTCTACATTCCGAGAAAATCGAGTTCTTTCTTACACATTGACCAGCAGTTCCAGTTGTTCTGGGTCACCCTTGGCTGGCCTTTCATAATCCCACCATTGATTGGCGGTCGGGGGAGATTTCACAATGGGGTACTTTTTGTAATAAGGAATGTATCACGTTTCCAGTCAGAGTAGCAGCTATCATTCCAGAACTCATTCCGGTGGAATACCAGGAGTTTGCTGATGTTTTCTCCAAAGGCAATGCAGACATTCTGCCTCCCCATCGGCCTTATGATTGTGCTATTGAGTTAATTCCTGGTGCCGCATTGCCAAAGGGAAGATTATATGCATTATCCGGGCCAGAAACTGCGGCTATGAATGATTATGTAAAGGAGAGCCTTGAGAAAGGATTTATTAGACCATCAAAATCTCCTTTAAGTGCAGGCTTCTTCTTTGTGGAGAAAAAGGATGGCTCGCTTAGACCTTGCATTGATTTTAGAGCCCTGAATAAGATCTCAGTTAAAAACACCTATCCTTTGCCGTTGATTTCTGTACTCTTTGATCAGTTACGTTCTGCTGTGATTTTTTCTAAAATTGACCTTAGAGGAGCGTACAACCTCATCCGAATTAAATCTGGAGATGAGTGGAAAATGGCCTTCAGTACTCAGTCGGGTTTTTCAAGTGACTTCCTAGGGAAATTCGTGGTCGTTTACTTAGGTGACATCCTAATTTACTCTGAATCAATGGAACAACATGTTACCCAGGTGCGTCTGGTTCTTCAAAAGTTACGTGAAAATCATTTATATGCCAAGCTGGAGAAGTGTGAGTTTCATGTCACGGAAGTATCTTTTTTAGGGTACATAATTTCCCCTCAGGGATTTTCCATGGAACCAAAGAAACTCCAGGCCATCCTTAGTTGGGCGCAACCCACCAATTTAAAAGCAATTCAGCGCTTTTTAGGGTTTGCAAATTATTATAGGAGGTTCATTCATTCTTTTTCTGACCTGGTTGCTCCCATTGTAGCTCTGACAAAGAAAGGAGCGGATCCTACCAACTGGTCGCGTGAAGCTGAGTTGTCCTTCCGGGCCTTGAAACAAGCCTTTGTCTCGGCTCCAGTCCTCAGACATCCTAATCCGGAATTGCCCTTTGTGGTGGAGGTTGATGCCTCGGAGGTTGGAGTGGGGGCTATCCTTTCTCAAAAGGATCCGGAGTCTCTGGAGTTACATCCTTGTGCCTTTATGTCCAGGAAATTCTCCTCCGCTGAATCCAACTATGACGTTGGTAATCGGGAGTTACTGGCGGTAAAGTGGGCTTTCGAGGAGTGGAGGCATTGGCTGGAGGGAGCAAAACATACTATTTCGGTATTGACTGACCATAAGAACCTGCAATACATTGAATCGGCTAAGCGGCTTAATGCCCGGCAGGCACGTTGGGCATTATTTTTTACGCGTTTCAAATTTATAATCACTTTCAGGCCTGGTTCCAAGAATACAAAGGCTGATGCCCTGTCACGTAGCTTTCTTCCGGTTCACAATAACAATCCTGTTACCCCCATACTTCCATCTTCGGTCATCTGGGCGGGCCTCACACAAGATTTATTTACCCAGTTAAAACAGCTTCAACACCAAGCTCCTAGAATTACTCCTGCTGGTTGTCTTTACGTCCCTGAGTTTTTGAGAGCTACTGTTTTAACGGAATTCCATGATAACAAAGTTTCAGGGCATCCAGGAGTCTCTAAGACATTGGAGTTAGTCTCTCGCTCAGTATGGTGGCCTGGTCTTTCTAAAGACTTCAAGGAATTTGTTTATTCATGTCAGGTTTGTGCACAGCATAAGGTTCCCCGTTCCTTGCCCATCGGGCAACTTATGCCCTTAAATGTTCCTCTCAGGCCGTGGTCTCATATTTCCATGGATTTTGTGGTTGACCTTCCCCTTTCAGCCGGATTCCGAGTCATATGGGTGGTAGTGGACCGTTTTAGTAAAATGGCTCATTTTATTGCTCTTCCCCGATTGCCTTCTGCCCAAGGGTTGGCAGTTTTGTTTCTCCGCCATGTATTCAGGCTTCATGGGTTGCCTACTGATATTGTTTCTGATCGGGGTCCACAATTCATCGCACAATTCTGGAAATGTTTTTGTGCCTCTTTGAAGATGAAATTGTCGTTAACATCCGGTTACCACCCACAATCCAACGGGCAAACCGAACAAGTTAACCAATCATTGAAACAATATTTGCGCTTGTATTCAGCCAAACTCCAGAATGATTGGTCCGAGTTTCTTCCGTTGGCTGAATTTGCTTACAATAATTCTTGTCATTCCTCCACTAAAGAGTCTCCATTCTTTTCAGTTTTTGGTTTTCACCCCAGAGCTAATTCTTTTTTTCATCATTCCTCAGTCTCCTCGCTAACCTTAACCTCCCATCTCAGAGCCATTTGGAAAAAGGTGCACCTTGCTCTCAGAAAAGCGGCCTTTCGAGAGAAGAAATTTTCTGACAGGCTCCGACGTCCTTGCACTTTTAAGGTGGGAGATAGGGTGTGGTTGTCGACTCGCAACATCAGGCTTCGACAATCCTCGGCTAGACTGGGACCCAAATTTATTGGGCCATTTCTTATTATTAAAAGAGTCAACCCAGTTGCCTTTCGGTTACGTTTACCAAGATCTCTCAGGATTGGAAATACGTTTCATTGTTCTCTGTTGAAACAATACGTTTCTTCCAGTAGATTTCCTCGGAAGATCTCTCAGGGTGGATCTCCAGTGGATGTACAGGGACAACAGGAGTTCTTGGTAGAGAAGGTTCTCGATTCCAAATTGTCCCGGGGTCGGCTGTATTTTCTAGTTCACTGGAAAGGCTGTGGTCCGGAGGAAAAGTCTTGGGTCCTGGATAAGGATCTTCATGCCCCTTGGCTCAAGAGGGCATTTTTTCGTGAATTTCCTCAGAAACCAGGCTTTCGGGGTTCCTTGACCCCTCCTCAAGGGGGGGGGTACTGTTAGGCGCCGGGGTCCGCTTGTCTGCGCGGCACGGCGCCTAGCAACTAGAGACGCCGTGCGCGTACAGCCGCCGGCTCCCTAGCAACGCTAGACGCCGGGCGCGCTGAGCCGCACGGACCCTAGCAACGGGGACGCCACTGGCGGACCGCGTTCCCCGTTGCTAGGCTTTAGGAAATTAAGATATTCACCTGCTCTCTGGCCGTGCAGCAAGGCAGCTGCATGGCATTTATTCTAATCAGCCTTTAGCAGCTGATTGGAGGACTCCTTGTTAAATACACTCCCAGGGCTTCTCACAGACGCCGGTAATAGCTTCCTGCATGCTGCCTTTGTTTGCTGAGAGTCTGTTTCCAGTCCTGCTGTATCCGGTCATTCCAGTCCTCAGAAGTCCGGTATTCGGGAGTTGTCATCTCATCCCAAGAGGTCGTTTGGTTCCCTGGAGTCCTGACTGATCACCGTTTTATATCCAGTGGTGTTCGTGAGTTACGGCTCTGCCGTGTGTTGCGGCTCAGCCGCTTAACCTTTTATATTTTGTGTTTGGAGCATTTGCGGAGGGTTCCGCTTCCACAAGTCCTCTCTGGTACTCGGCGGTGCCGGGTAGGAGAATTGGTCAAGTTGATATTTTGGTTGTCCTTTTCCCTGGCGGTTTCTCCGCACATATTATAGTTTTGAGTTTGCTTAGCCCCTGGCTTGGTTGTTTAGTTAGAGGGCCTCTTGTTATCACCCTGTCTCGGGTTTCCCTTTGTCTCTCATTAAGACCGGGGGGCATCGAAGTTGGGCAGACATAATCCGCCCTTCAAACGCGGCTGCCAAGGGCTCAAGAAACCATAGTCTCGCAGGGGATTTCTGACAACACGGGTGAGACAACAGAGTTAGGGCGCCAGGGGCTATTTTCCTGTCCTGCTCCCTTCCCCAGCATTCCGTTCCAGTGCTCCGGTCCTTGCCATAAGATCTCCTCTGACCAGAGTGCTGGAATCATAACAGCGACCTTGGTGCGCCTCTTTTTTTCTTTGCATCATGTGCTGTTTGGGGACAATTTTTTTGAAGTGCCATCCTGCCTGACACTAGAGATGAGCGCCGGAAATTTTTCGGGTTTTGTGTTTTGGTTTTGGGTTCGGTTCCGCGGCCGTGTTTTGGGTTCGACCGCGTTTTGGCAAAACCTAACCGAATTTTTTTTGTCGGATTCGGGTGTGTTTCGGATTCGGGTGTTTTTTCCAAAAAACCTAAAAAACAGCTTAAATCATAGAATTTGGGGGTCATTTTGATCCCAAAGTATTATTAACCTCAAAAACCATCATTTCCACTCATTTTCAGTCTATTCTGAATACCTCACACCTCACAATATTATTTTTAGTCCTAAAATTTGCACCGAGGTCGCTGGATGACTAAGCTAAGCGACCCTAGTGGCCGACACAAACACCTGGCCCATCTAGGAGTGGCACTGCAGTGTCACACAGGATGTCCCTTCCAAAAAACCCTCCCCAAACAGCACATGACGCAAAGAAAAAAAGAGGCGCAATGAGGTAGCTGTGTGAGTAAGATAAGCGACCCTAGTGGCCGACACAAATACCGGGCCCATCTAGGAGTGTCACTGCAGTGTCACGCAGGATGTCCCTTCCAAAAAACCCTCCCCAAACAGCACATGACGCAAAGAAAAAAAGAGGCGCAATGAGGTAGCTGTGTGAGTAAGATAAGCGACCCTAGTGTCCGACACAAACACCGGGCCCATCTAGGAGTGGCACTGCAGTGTCACGCAGGATGTCCCTTCCAAAAAACCATCCCCAAACAGCACATGACGCAAAGAAAAAAAGAGGCGCAATGAGGTAGCTGTGTGAGTAAGATAAGCGACCCTAGTGGCCGACACAAACACCGGGCCCATCTAGGAGTGTCACTGCAGTGTCACGCAGGATGTCCCTTCCAAAAAACCCTCCCCAAACAGCACATGACGCAAAGAAAAATTAAAGAAAAAAGAGGTGCAAGATGGAATTGTCCTTGGGCCCTCCCACCCACCCTTATGTTGTATAAACAGGACATGCACACTTTAACCAACCAATCATTTCAGTGACAGGGTCTGCCACACGACTGTGACTGATATGACGGGTTGGTTTGGACCCCCACCAAAAAAGAAGCAATTAATCTCTCCTTGCACAAACTGGCTCTACAGAGGCAAGATGTCCACCTCATCATCATCCTCCGATATATCACCGTGTACATCCCCCTCCTCACAGATTATCAATTCGTCCCCACTGGAATCCACCATCTCAGCTCCCTGTGTACTTTGTGGAGGCAATTGCTGCTGGTCAATGTCTCCGCGGAGGAATTGATTATAATTCATTTTAATGAACATCATCTTCTCCACATTTTCTGGATGTAACCTCGTACGCCGATTGCTGACAAGGTGAGCGGCGGCACTAAACACTCTTTCGGAGTACACACTTGTGGGAGGGCAACTTAGGTAGAATAAAGCCAGTTTGTGCAAGGGCCTCCAAATTGCCTCTTTTTCCTGCCAGTATAAGTACGGACTGTGTGACGTGCCTACTTGGATGCGGTCACTCATATAATCCTCCACCATTCTTTCAATGTTGAGAGAATCATATGCAGTGACAGTAGACGACATGTCCGTAATCGTTGTCAGGTCCTTCAGTCCGGACCAGATGTCAGCATCAGCAGTCGCTCCAGACTGCCCTGCATCACCGCCAGCGGGTGGGCTCGGAATTCTGAGCCTTTTCCTCGCACCCCCAGTTGCGGGAGAATGTGAAGGAGGAGATGTTGACAGGTTGCGTTCCGCTTGACTTGACAATTTTCTCACCAGCAGGTCTTTCAACCCCAGCAGACTTGTGTCTGCCGGAAAGAGAGATCCAAGGTAGGCTTTAAATCTAGGATCGAGCACGGTGGCCAAAATGTAGTGCTCTGATTTCAACAGATTGACCACCCGTGAATCCTTGTTAAGCGAATTAAGGGCTCCATCCACAAGTCCCACATGCCTAGCGGAATCGCTCCGTGTTAGCTCCTCCTTCAATGTCTCCAGCTTCTTCTGCAAAAGCCTGATGAGGGGAATGACCTGACTCAGGCTGGCAGTGTCTGAACTGACTTCACGTGTGGCAAGTTCAAAGGGCATCAGAACCTTGCACAACGTTGAAATCATTCTCCACTGCGCTTGAGACAGGTGCATTCCACCTACTATATCGTGCTCAATTGTATAGGCTTGAATGGCCTTTTGCTGCTCCTCCAACCTCTGAAGCATATAGAGGGTTGAATTCCACCTCGTTACCACTTCTTGCTTCAGATGATGGCAGGGCAGGTTCAGTAGTTTTTGGTGGTGCTCCAGTCTTCTGTACGTGGTGCCTGTATGCCGAAAGTGTCCCGCAATTCTTCTGGCCACCGACAGCATCTCTTGCACGCCCCTGTCGTTTTTTAAAAAATTCTGCACCACCAAATTCAAGGTATGTGCAAAACATGGGACGTGCTGGAATTTGCCCATATTTAATGCACACACAATATTGCTGGCGTTG
Organism: Pseudophryne corroboree; assembly: GCF_028390025.1. Taxonomy (NCBI): domain Eukaryota; kingdom Metazoa; phylum Chordata; class Amphibia; order Anura; family Myobatrachidae; genus Pseudophryne; species Pseudophryne corroboree. The sequence continues at coordinate 7,611 of NW_026968630.1, forward strand.
TCCGATGCCACAAATCCACAGGAGAGTCCAATTGGGGTAAGCCATTCCGCGATGATCTTCCTCAGTTGCCGTAAGAGGTTTTCAGCTGTGTGCGTATTCTGGAAACCGGTGATACAAAGCGTAGCCTGCCTAGGAAAGAGTTGGCGTTTGCGAGATGCTGCTACTGGTGCCGCCGCTGCTGTTCTTGCGGCGGGAGTCCATACATCTACCCAGTGGGCTGTCACAGTCATATAGTCCTGACCCTGCCCTGCTCCACTTGTCCACATGTCCGTGGTTAAGTGGACATTGGGTACAACTGCATTTTTTAGGACACTGGTGAGTCTTTTTCTGACGTCCGTGTACATTCTCGGTATCGCCTGCCTAGAGAAGTGGAACCTAGATGGTATTTGGTAACGGGGGCACACTGCCTCAATAAATTGTCTAGTTCCCTGTGAACTAACGGCGGATACCGGACGCACGTCTAACACCAACATAGTTGTCAAGGCCTCAGTTATCCGCTTTGCAGCAGGATGACTGCTGTGATATTTCATCTTCCTCGCAAAGGACTGTTGGACAGTCAATTGCTTACTGGAAGTAGTACAAGTGGGATTACGACTTCCCCTCTGGGATGACGATCGACTCCCAGCAGCAACAACAGCAGCGCCAGCAGCAGTAGGCATTACACTCAAGGATGCATCGGAGGAATCCCAGGCAGGAGAGGACTCGTCAGAATTGCCAGTGACATGGCCTGCAGGACTATTGGCATTCCTGGGTAAGGAGGAAATTGACACTGAGGGAGTTGGTGGGGTGGTTTGCGTGAGCTTGGTTACAAGAGGAAGGGATTTACTGGTCAGTGGACTGCTTCCGCTGTCACCCAAAGTTTTTGAACTTGTCATTGACTTATTATGAATGCGCTGCAGGTGACGTATAAGGGAGGATGTTCCAAGGTGGTTAACGTCCTTACCCCTACTTATTACAGCTTGACAAAGGCAACACACGGCTTGACAAATGTTGTCCGCATTTCTGGTGAAATACTTCCACACCAAAGAGCTGATTTTTTTGTATTTTGACAAGGCATGTCAATGGCCCTATTCCTCCCACGGACAACAGGTGTCTCCCCGGGTGCCTGACTTAAACAAACCACCTCACCATCAGAATCCTCCTGGTCAATTTCCTCCCCAGCGCCAGCAACACCCATATCCTCCTCATCCTGGTGTACTTCAACACTGACATCTTCAATCTGACTATCAGGAACTGGACTGCGGGTGCTCCTTCCAGCACTTGCAGGGGGCGTGCAAATGGTGGAAGGCGCATGCTCTTCACGTCCAGTGTTGGGAAGGTCAGGCATAGCAACCGACACAATTGGACTCTCCTTGTGGATTTGGGATTTCGAAGAATGCACAGTTCTTTGCGGTGCTTTTGCCAGCTTGAGTCTTTTCAGTTTTCTAGCGAGAGGCTGAGTGCTTCCATCCTCATGTGAAGCTGAACCACTAGCCATGAACATAGGCCAGGGCCTCAGCCGTTCCTTGCCACTCCGTGTGGTAAATGGCATATTGGCAAGTTTACGCTTCTCCTCCGACAATTTTATTTTAGGTTTTGGAGTCCTTTTTTTACTGATATTTGGTGTTTTGGATTTGACATGCTCTGTACTATGACATTGGGCATCGGCCTTGGCAGACGACGTTGCTGGCATTTCATCGTCTCGGCCATGACTAGTGGCAGCAGCTTCAGCACGAGGTGGAAGTGGATCTTGATCTTTCCCTAATTTTGGAACATCAACATTTTTGTTCTCCATATTTTAATAGGCACAACTAAAAGGCACCTCAGGTAAACAATGGAGATGGATGGATACTAGTATACTTATGGATGGACTGCCGAGTGCCGACACAGAGGTAGCTACAGCCGTGGACTACCGTACTGTACTGTGTCTGCTGCTAATATAGACTGGATGATAATGAGATGTAGTATGTATAAAGAAGAAAAAAAAAACCACGGGTAGGTGGTATACAATTATGGATGGACTGCCGAGTGCCGACACAGAGGTAGCTACAGCCGTGGACTACCGTACTGTGTCTGCTGCTAATATAGACTGGTTGATAATGAGATGTAGTATGTATAAAGAAGAAAGGAAAAAAAAACACGGGTAGGTGGTATACAATTATGGATGGACTGCCGAGTGCCGACACAGAGGTAGCTACAGCCGTGGACTACCGTACTGTGTCTGCTGCTAATATAGACTGGATGATAATGAGATGTAGTATGTAATGTATAAAGAAGAAAGAAAAAAAAACCACGGGTAGGTGGTATACAATTATGGATGGACTGCCGAGTGCCGACACAGAGGTAGCTACAGCCATGGACTACCGTACTGTACTGTGTCTGCTGCTAATATAGACTGGATGATAATGAGATGTAGTATGTATAAAGAAGAAAGAAAAAAAAACCACGGGTAGGTGGTATACAATTATGGATGGACTGCAGAGTGCCGACACAGAGGTAGCTACAGCCGTGGACTACCGTACTGTACTGTGTCTGCTGCTAATATAGACTGGATGATAATGAGATGTAGTATGTATAAAGAAGAAAGAAAAAAAAAACCACGGGTAGGTGGTATACAATTATGGATGGACTGCCGAGTGCCGACACAGAGGTAGCTACAGCCGTGGACTACCGTACTGTGTCTGCTGCTAATATAGACTGGTTGATAATGAGATGTAGAATGTATAAAGAAGAAAGAAAGAAAAAACCACGGGTAGGTGGTATACAATTATGGATGGACTGCCGAGTGCCGACACAGAGGTAGCTACAGCCGTGGACTACCGTACTGTGTCTGCTGCTAATATAGACTGGATGATAATGAGATGTAGTATGTAATGTATAAAGAAGAAAGAAAAAAAAAACCACGGGTAGGTGGTATACAATTATGGATGGACTGCCGAGTGCCGACACAGAGGTAGCTACAGCCGTGGACTACCGTACTGTACTGTGTCATCTGCTAATATAGACTGGATGATAATAAGATGTAGTATGTATAAAGAAGAAAGAAAAAAAAAACACGGGTAGGTGGTATACAATTATGGATGGACTGCCGAGTGCCGACACAGAGGTAGCTACAGCCGTGGACTACCATACTGTACTGTGTCTGCTGCTAATATAGACTGGATGATAATGAGATGTAGTATGTATAAAGAAGAAAGAAAAAAAAAACACGGGTAGGTGGTATACAATTATGGATGGACTGCCGAGTGCCGACACAGAGGTAGCTACAGCCGTGGACTACCGTACTGTGTCTGCTGCTAATATAGACTGGTTGATAATGAGATGTAGTATGTATAAAGAAGGAAGAAAAAAAAACCACGGGTAGGTGGTATACAATTATGGATGGACTGCCGAGTGCCGACACAGAGGTAGCTACAGCCGTGGACTACCGTACTGTGTCTGCTGCTAATATAGACTGGATGATAATGAGATGTAGTATGTAATGTATAAAGAAGAAAGAAAAAAAAACCACGGGTAGGTGGTATACAATTATGGATGGACTGCCGAGTGCCGACACAGAGGTAGCTACAGCCGTGGACTACCGTACTGTACTGTGTCTGCTGCTAATATAGACTGGATGATAATGAGATGTAGTATGTATAAAGAAGAAAGAAAAAAAAACCACGGGTAGGTGGTATACAATTATGGATGGACTGCCGAGTGCCGACACAGAGGTAGCTACAGCCGTGGACTACCGTACTGTACTGTGTCTGCTGCTAATATAGACTGGATGATAATGAGATGTAGTATGTATAAAGAAGAAAGAAAAAAAAAACCACGGGTAGGTGGTATACAATTATGGATGGACTGCCGAGTGCCGACACAGAGGTAGCTACAGCCGTGGACTACCGTACTGTACTGTGTCTGCTGCTAATATAGACTGGATGATAATGAGATGTAGTATGTATAAAGAAGAAAGAAAAAAAAAACACGGGTAGGTGGTATACAATTATGGATGGACTGCCGAGTGCCGACACAGAGGTAGCTACAGCCGTGGACTACCGTACTGTGTCTGCTGCTAATATAGACTGGATGATAATGAGATGTAGTATGTATAAAGAAGAAAGAAAAAAAAAACCACGGGTAGGTGGTATACAATTATGGATGGACTGCCGAGTGCCGACACAGAGGTAGCTACAGCCGTGGACTACCGTACTGTACTGTGTCTGCTGCTAATATAGACTGGATGAAAATGAGATGTAGTATGTATAAAGAAGAAAGAAAAAAAAAACCACGGGTAGGTGGTATACAATTATGGATGGACTGCCGAGTGCCGACACAGAGGTAGCTACAGCCGTGAACTACCGTACTGTGTCTGCTGCTAGTATAGACTGGATGATAAATAATGATATAAAAAATATATATATATCACTACTGCAGCCGGACAGGTATATATTATATAATGACGGACCTGCTGGACACTGTCTGTCAGCAGAATGAGTTTTTTAATTTTTATAGAATAAAAAAACACCACACAAGTCACACGACGAGTGTACTTTTTCAGGCAGACAATCACAATATACTATACTGGTGGTCAGTGTGGTCAGGTCACTGGTCACAGTGGTCAGTGGTCAGTCACACTGGCAGTGGCACTCTGGCAGCAAAAGTGTGCACTGTTTAATATGTACTCCTGGCTCCTGCTATAACCTATAACTGCTCCCCAGTCTCCCCCACAATTAAGCTGTGTGAGCACAGTCAGATATTATACATAGATGATGCAGCACACTGGGCAGAGCACAGATATGGTATGTGAGTGTGACTGAGTCACTGTGTATCGTTTTTTTCAGGCAGAGAACAAGAACAGAACGGATTATTAAATAATAATAAATTATAAAACTGCACTGGTGGTCAGGTCACTGGTCATCAGTCACTAGTATAACTCCTCCTAAGCTCCAGTAAGTAAATGAAGTGTCTCACTCTCACTCTCCTATCTATTTTAATTTCTAAACGGAGAGGACGCCAGCCACGTCCTCTCCCTATCAATCTCAATGCACGTGTGAAAATGGCCGCGACGCGCGGCTCCTTATATAGAATCTGAGTCTCGCGATAGAATCCGAGCCTCGCGAGAATTCGACAGCGTGATGATGACGTTCGGGCGCGCTCGGGTTAACCGAGCAAGGCGGGAAGATCCGAGTCGCTCGGACCCGTGTAAAAAAACATGAAGTTCGGGCGGGTTCGGATTCAGAGAAACCGAACCCGCTCATCTCTACCTGACACTGCAGTGGCACTCCTAGATGGGCCAGGTGTTTGTGTCGGCCACTTGTGTCGCTTAGCTTAGTCACAAAGCGACCTTGGTGCGCCTCTTTTTTTCTTTGCATCATGTGCTGTTTGGGGACAATTTTTTTGAAGTGCCATCCTGTCTGACACTGCAGTGCCACTCCTAGATGGGCCAGGTGTTTGTGTCGGCCACTTGTGTCGCTTAGCTTAGTCACACAGCAACCTTGGTGCGCCTCTTTTTTTCTTTGCATCATGTGCTGTTTAGGGACAATTTTTTTGAAGTGCCATCCTGTCTGACACTGCAGTGCCACTCCTAGATGGGCCAGGTGTTTGTGTCGGCCACATGTGTCACTTAGCTTAGTCACACAGCGACCTTGGTGCGCCTCTTTTTTTCTTTGCATCATCTGCTGTTTGGGGACAATTTTTTTGAAGTGCCATCCTGTCTGACACTGCAGTGCCACTCCTAGATGGGCCTGGTGTTTGTGTCAGCCACTTTCATCGCTTAGCTTAGTCACACAGCGACCTTGGTGCGCCTCTTTTTTTCTTTGCATCATGTGCTGTTTGGGGACAATTTTTTTGAAGTGCCATCCTGTCTGACACTGCAGTGCCACTCCTAGATGGGCCAGGTGTTTGTGTCAGCCACTTGTGTCGCTTAGCTTAGTCACACTGCGACCTTGGTGCGCCTCTTTTTTTCTTTGCATCATGTGCTGTTTTGGGACAATTTTTTTGAAGTGCCATCCTGTCTGACACTGCAGTGCCACTCCTAGATGGGCCAGGTGTTTGTGTCGGCCACTTGTGTCGCTTAGCTTAGTCACACAGCGACCATGGTGCGCCTCTTTATTTCTTTGCATCATGAGCTGTTTGGGGACAATTTTTTTGAAGTGCCATCCTGTCTGACACTGCAGTGCCACTCCTAGATGGGCCAGGTGTTTGTGTCGGCCACTTGTGTCGCTTAGCTTAGTCACACAGCAACCTTGGTGCGCCTCTTTTTTTCTTTGCATCATGTGCTGTTTAGGGACAATTTTTTTGAAGTGCCATCCTGTCTGACACTGCAGTGCCACTCCTAGATGGGCCAGGTGTTTGTGTCGGCCACATGTGTCACTTAGCTTAGTCACACAGCGACCTTGGTGCGCCTCTTTTTTTCTTTGCATCATCTGCTGTTTGGGGACAATTTTTTTGAAGTGCCATCCTGTCTGACACTGCAGTGCCACTCCTAGATGGGCCTGGTGTTTGTGTCAGCCACTTTCATCGCTTAGCTTAGTCACACAGCGACCTTGGTGCGCCTCTTTTTTTCTTTGCATCATGTGCTGTTTGGGGACAATTTTTTTGAAGTGCCATCCTGTCTGACACTGCAGTGCCACTCCTAGATGGGCCAGGTGTTTGTGTCAGCCACTTGTGTCGCTTAGCTTAGTCACACTGCGACCTTGGTGCGCCTCTTTTTTTCTTTGCATCATGTGCTGTTTTGGGACAATTTTTTTGAAGTGCCATCCTGTCTGACACTGCAGTGCCACTCCTAGATGGGCCAGGTGTTTGTGTCGGCCACTTGTGTCGCTTAGCTTAGTCACACAGCGACCATGGTGCGCCTCTTTATTTCTTTGCATCATGAGCTGTTTGGGGACAATTTTTTTGAAGTGCCATCCTGTCTGACACTGCAGTGCCACTCCTAGATGGGCCAGGTGTTTGTGTCGGCCACTTGTGTCGCTTAGCTTAGTCACACAGCGACCTTGGTGCACCTCTTTTTTTCTTTGCATCATGTGCTGTTTGGGGACAATTTTTTTGAAGTGCCATCCTGTCTGACACTGCAGTGCCACTCCTAGATGGGCCAGGTGTTTGTGTCGGCCACTTGTGTCGCTTAGCTTAGTTACATAGCGACCTTGGTGCGCCTGTTTTTTTCTTTGCATCATGTGCTTTTTGGGGACAATTTTTTGAAGTGCCATCCTGCCTGACACTGCAGTGCCACTCCTAGATGGGCCAGGTGTTTGTGTCGGCCACTTGTGTCGCTTAGCTTAGTCACACAGATAACTTGGTGCGCCTCTTTTTTTCTTTGCATCATGTGCTGTTTGGGGACAATTTTTTTGAAGTGCCATCCTGTCTGACACTGCAGTGCCACTCCTAGATGGGCCAGGTGTTTGTGTCAGCCACTTGTGTCGCTTAGCTTAGTCACACTGCGACCTTGGTGCGCCTCTTTTTTTCTTTGCATCATGTGCTGTTTTGGGACAATTTTTTTGAAGTGCCATCCTGTCTGACACTGCAGTGCCACTCCTAGATGGGCCAGGTGTTTGTGTCGGCCACTTGTGTCGCTTAGCTTAGTCACACAGCGACCATGGTGCGCCTCTTTATTTCTTTGCATCATGAGCTGTTTGGGGACAATTTTTTTGAAGTGCCATCCTGTCTGACACTGCAGTGCCACTCCTAGATGGGCCAGGTGTTTGTGTCGGCCACTTGTGTCGCTTAGCTTAGTCACACAGCAACCTTGGTGCGCCTCTTTTTTTCTTTGCATCATGTGCTGTTTAGGGACAATTTTTTTGAAGTGCCATCCTGTCTGACACTGCAGTGCCACTCCTAGATGGGCCAGGTGTTTGTGTCGGCCACATGTGTCACTTAGCTTAGTCACACAGCGACCTTGGTGCGCCTCTTTTTTTCTTTGCATCATCTGCTGTTTGGGGACAATTTTTTTGAAGTGCCATCCTGTCTGACACTGCAGTGCCACTCCTAGATGGGCCTGGTGTTTGTGTCAGCCACTTTCATCGCTTAGCTTAGTCACACAGCGACCTTGGTGCGCCTCTTTTTTTCTTTGCATCATGTGCTGTTTGGGGACAATTTTTTTGAAGTGCCATCCTGTCTGACACTGCAGTGCCACTCCTAGATGGGCCAGGTGTTTGTGTCAGCCACTTGTGTCGCTTAGCTTAGTCACACTGCGACCTTGGTGCGCCTCTTTTTTTCTTTGCATCATGTGCTGTTTTGGGACAATTTTTTTGAAGTGCCATCCTGTCTGACACTGCAGTGCCACTCCTAGATGGGCCAGGTGTTTGTGTCGGCCACTTGTGTCGCTTAGCTTAGTCACACAGCGACCATGGTGCGCCTCTTTATTTCTTTGCATCATGAGCTGTTTGGGGACAATTTTTTTGAAGTGCCATCCTGTCTGACACTGCAGTGCCACTCCTAGATGGGCCAGGTGTTTGTGTCGGCCACTTGTGTCGCTTAGCTTAGTCACACAGCGACCTTGGTGCACCTCTTTTTTTCTTTGCATCATGTGCTGTTTGGGGACAATTTTTTTGAAGTGCCATCCTGTCTGACACTGCAGTGCCACTCCTAGATGGGCCAGGTGTTTGTGTCGGCCACTTGTGTCGCTTAGCTTAGTTACACAGCGACCTTGGTGCGCCTGTTTTTTTCTTTGCATCATGTGCTTTTTGGGGACAATTTTTTGAAGTGCCATCCTGCCTGACACTGCAGTGCCACTCCTAGATGGGCCAGGTGTTTGTGTCGGCCACTTGTGTCGCTTAGCTTAGTCACACAGATAACTTGGTGCGCCTCTTTTTTTCTTTGCATCATGTGCTGTTTGGGGATAATTTTTTTGAAGTGCCATCCTGTCTGACACTGCAGTGCCACTCCTAGATGGGCCAGTTGTTTGTGTCGGCCACTTGTGTCGCTTAGCTTAGCCATCCAGCGACCTCGGTGCAAATTTTAGGACTAAAAATAATATTGTGAGGTGTGAGGTGTTCAGAATAGACTGAAAATGAGTGCAAATTATGGTTATTGAGGTTAATAATACTATGGGATCAAAATGACCCCCAAATTATATGATTTAAACTGTTTTTGATTTTTTTTGTAAAAAAATACCCGAATCCAAAACACACCCAAATCCGACAAAAAAATTGCAGGGAGGTTTTGCCAAAACGCGTCCGAATCCAAAACTCGGCCGCGGAACCGAATCCAAAACCAAAACACAAAACCCGAAAAATTTTCGGTGCACATCACTACTTTTAACGAGCTGGAAATTGAAAAACAGAAAAATAAAAAAAACACTTATTTCTACCTTTAATCCTACCCCTAAACCTAATGCTAATCCCAGCACTGTCACTGACCTAGGTTGGGGGTGTTGTGAACTCGGGGGTACTTCCGATGGTAGGGAAGTGGAACCACAGTTGGGTCGGAACAGAGATGGCCTGATATAGGTCTTCCTCATACAGGACTCTGACAGTAAGGCTTGGTGAAAATATTGAAGAACTTTATTGCAGAAAAGGAGCAACACAATGTCACATAGCAGAGAGGAAACTTATGGGGGAATGTCCAGGCCTATAGAAGATCTTGTAAGCAATGTTAAAGATGCTAATAAATGAAGTACTTGTGAGTGATGGTGAAAGACACTGAGAACGATGTTTTAAAGATGCTGATGATTGGAGAGCTTGTGAGCGATGTTAAAAGATACTGGTGGCTGAAGAACTTGTGAGCGATGTTTTTAAAGACACTGATGATTTGAAGAACTTGTGAACGGTGTTTAAAGACACTGATGATTTGTAGAATTTGAGAGATGTGTTTAAGGACACTGATGACTTGTAGAACTTGAGGGCGGTGTTTGAAGACACTGATGACTTGTAGAACTTGAGAGCGGTGTTATAAAGACACTGATGATTTGTAGAACTTGAGAGCGGTGGTTAAAGACACTGATGATTTGTAGAACTAGAGAGCGGTGGTTAAAGACACTGATGATTTATAGAACTTGAGAGCGGTGGTTAAAGACACTAATGATTTGTATAACTTGAGAGCGGTGTTTAAAGACACTGATGATTTATAGAACTTGAGAGCGGTGGTTAAAGACACTGATGATTTGTATAACTTGAGAGCGGTGTTTAAAGACATTGATGACTTGTAGAACTTGAGAGCGGTGTTTATCCCGCAGCCCACGCTGACTCCAAGAAGCACTGGTGACTGGACCGCAGAGGAACACACCAGCCGCTGGGAACGCTGGAAACTGTGCAGCAACTGGCACCTGGAAATGCCGGAGACACTGGAGTACAACTGCAGAGAGACTCGCCGGGAACAAGAGCACTGGCATCCACTTCAGGGGAAAGACGATACTCAGGCGCCGAGGCTCTGCCCGGCGTCTGACTTTAAATCTCCCGCCTCCACTGGATTGGCGGAACAGTCTGATGACGTCACCTGCTCCCCGCCCACGTGATGCCGGGTGTCATGGCGGCGCCCCTGCCCTGGGGAACCGCCAGGAGCCGCGCCAGCCAGACGCCGGAGCACGTGGACCACCGAAGGTGGAGGCCGCAACACAGACCAGCAGGCATACAGGGGTAAGCGCGGCGAACGCCGGCTCTGGCGTGTGACAGTACCCCCTCCTCCAGGAGTGGCCCCCGGACACTTTCCAGGTTCTGTTGGATGTCTGGAATGAAAGATCCGCACCAGTTGGGGAGCCATAACTTCAGTAGCCTTGACCCAGCTCCTCTCCTCGGGGCCAAAACCTTTCCACTCCACCAAATACTGTAGATTCTTGTGAAGATAACAAGAGTCAAGAATAGCTTTGATTTCAAGGTCCGTTACAGCTTCAGTCTCTGCAGAGGTTGGCCTCGGGGACTTTGAATGGAACCGGTTTAAAATAAGGGGGCGAAGGAGAGAGACATGGAAGGAATTTGGTATCCGGAGGTGGGAAGGCAATCCCAATTTGCAGACAACCGGGTTCAGGACTTGTAACACGGGGTAAGGACCAATAAACCTTGGGAGCGAACTTCATAGTGGGCACCCTTAACCGAAGATTGCGGGTAGAGAGTCATACCCTGTCACCAACCTTGTATTGGGGAGCTGCTCGTCGCTTCCTATCCGCAAAGAACTTAAAGCGGCCGGAGACTCTCTTGAGGTTAGCATGAAGTCGACTCCAAATTTGACTGAAGTGCCGGAGAGTAGAGGCTGCAGCAGGAACATCCTCCGGAGGACAAATGGGTAATTCTGGAACTTGGGGATGAAATCCATAATTAATGAAAAATTGGGACTCACCAGTCGAAGAGTGGTACAGATGATTATGGGCAAACTCGGCCCATGGCAACAGTTCCACCCAATCATCTTGCGAGGGAGAGAGATAAACACGGAGAAAAGTCTCTAAATCTTGATTGACGTGTTCAGTTTGCCCATTGGTTTGTGGATGGTAAGCGGATGAAAACTTGAGTTTTATTTGTAAGGCCGTACAGAGGGCTCTCCAGAATCTTGCAGTGAACTGTACCCCCCGATCAGAGACGATTTCCTGAGGTAACCCGTGCAGGCGGAAATGTTCCCGGATAAATAACAAAGCCAACTTGGGAGCTGATGGTAACCCGGTCAAAGGTACAAAATGTGCCATCTTAGAGAAACGGTCAATAATTACCCAGACGGTATTGTGACCCTTGGAGAGAGGCAATTCGGTGACAAAGTCCATAGAGATATGGGTCCAAGGCCTCTTAGGAATGGACAGTGGATGCAACAACCCCGCAGGAGGCAGATGAAGAATTTTGTGCTGAGCACACTGAGGACATGAGTTGACATAACCTTGAATATCCTTCTTCATAGTGTCCCACCAGTAAGATCTTTGCAGAAACTCCCACATCTTTTGAACTCCAGGATGACCGGAAAACTTGGAAATATGAGCCCACTGCAACAACCTTGGTCAGAATTTAGCTGGCACAGACATTCTCCCAGGAGGAGGACCCAGAGCGGTGGGAGCCGCTGACATAGAAAGTGGACTGAGAATCAAAGCCTTCTCAATGGAATTCTCCTCATCAGAAGCCGTTAAGGAATGGGATAAAGCATCAGCCTTGGTGTTAAAAGTCCCAGCCCGGTACTTAATAACAAACGAGAATCGAGTAAAGAAGAGCGCCCATCTAGCTTGACGGGGATTCAAGCACTGGGCCGTCTTGAGGTACAGCAAATTCTTGTGATCAGTGAAAATTTTAATTAGGTGTTTAGCACCTTCCAAAAGATATCTCCATTCCTCCAAGGCAGATTTTATTGCCAAAGCTCTTTGTCTCCAATGGTGTAATTCTGTTCAGCAGGAGAGAACTTGCGAGAAATGAAACCACATGGATGTAACTTCCCATCTGGAGCGTACTGCGAAAGGACGGCACCTATGCCTACCGTGGAAGCATCAACCTCCAAAAAGAATGGTTTTGAAAAATGTGGTTGTTGAAGTACCGGAGTGGATATAAAGGCTGCCTTCAACTGAGCGAATGCTGCTACAACTTCAGAGGACCAATGACTTGGGTCAGAACCCTTCTTGGTTAGGGCAGTGATAGGTGCCACAATGGTAGAGAATCCCTTAATGAATTTCCGGTAGTAATTTGCAAAACCCAGAAATCGTTGTACCGCTTTCAAGGAAAGAGGCTGAGTCCAGTCCCGAATGGCAGTGAGTTTCTCCGGATCCATACAAAGCTCCGTGCCCGAAATGATGTAACCAAGAAATGGAATAGAAGGGACCTCAAAGGTACATTTGGAAATCTTGCCATAAAGATGATTCTCTCGCAATCGAAGAAGTACCTCTTTGACCTGTATTCTGTGCTCTGTGAGATTCTTAGAAAATATCAGAATGTCATCCAAATATACCACTACACTTAGGTATAGCATATCCCGAAAGATTTCATTAATGAATCCCTGGAAGACGGCATGGGCGTTGCTGAGGCCAAACGGTATTACCAGATACTCATAATGCCCGTCCCTTGTATTGAAGGCCGTCTTCCATTCGTCCCCCTGTCGGATACGTATCAAATTATAAGCTCCCCTTAAATCGAGCTTGGTGAAGACTCGGGCTCCGCGAACTCTATCAAAAAGCTCCGTGATGAGCGGCAAAGGATACTTATTCTTAATGGTGACATCATTTAGACCACGATAGTCAATACATGGTCTCAGCCCTCCGTCCTTCTTCTTCACAAAAAAGAAACCTGCTGTTATGCACACCAGTGCCAGCAGGAATGTACTGGTGTCTGAACGGTGAGGGATGCAAAACAAATGAACTCACAGACAGACTGGGGAATATGACATTACATACACAGAAGGTGATAGGGTAACAAAATAAACACAAAATGAACAGAGAAGCCCAAAGGCTAAGAAACTGGGTGTCTCCCTAGTATTAGGAATGCTCAGATGGAAAGAAGCGAGATGTAGTGATTTAAAACATAGAGAACCCGAAATGCTGTTGCTAAGGGCAACAGCAAAAACCCTAAAGGGTTACCAACGGGTGTGGCAGTAAACTCCTTGGTCAGAGATGGAATAATAGACACAAGGAGAGTCTCCACAATCCTAGTCCTCACTTGCAGTGCACTGGTTCAGCTTACTGCCACTAAACTGACACCTGAACACCTTGCACAGTGAGAAAGGATTTTGGCAGGCAAGTCTGAGAATACAGCCGCAAACTTGCTAGGTTCACAGAGTAGCAAAAGAACCCCAGCAGTTTAAACGACTGACTCCAGTCTTACTGCTAGGTCTGGATTGGCAGAGTGTAATACCAAATCCCAAGGCCTATTTGCAGTAAGCAACAAACAAATACAAAGTTTACACAGTACTAGCTAGCTTTCAGGAACTGATTAACCAACAAAGATTCAGCAGCAACTGCCTAACCTGAGAAGAGGGTTTATATAGCAGGTGCTGTCCACGCCCCACTCAGACCTCACAGACTGTGAGCACAAAAACCAGCACCGGATCCCCTGCCGTGCACAGAGCCTGTAACCACTGCACAGCAAAAGACCCGAACCGGAGTATCAGCTACGCTCAGGTTACTCCGCTAGCACTTGCCTCCCGGTTGCCATGACGACGTGGCAGCACAGAGCAGGAGACCCTAACAGTACCCCCCCTCTGACGAGGGGTCAAAGAACCCCTACCACCGGGTTTATCGGGGAACTGCGAGAAGAAAGAGCGTAACAGTCTGGGGGCATGAAGATCACAACTGCGCACCCACGACCGCTCCTCCGGGCCATACCCCTTCCAGTGCACCAAAAATGACAGCCGACCCCGAACCATCTTGGAGTCAAGAATCCTTTCAACAACAAACTCCCTCTGGCCACGTATCAGAAGAGGGGAAGGTCTTCCACTGGAAGAAGGATTACTAATCGCCCGTTTTAAAAGGGAACAATGAAATGTTTTATTGATACCCAAAGAACGGGGTAGATCTAACTGAAATGCCACCGGATTGATAACCCTAGTGATCTTATAAGGACCGATGAACCGGGGGCCTAACTTATGAGATGGCTGTCTCAACTTCAAATTCTTGGTAGACAACCAGACGAAGTCTCCTAATTTGAAGCTGCAGGGTCTTTTCCGCTTATCAAAAACCCTTTTGGTCACTAATGACACAGACACAAGGGCTTTCTTCACTTTCCTCCAAATACCTCTAAGGACCGAAACCACAGAGGAACCACCAGGCGTGGAGTCCAGGGGGTCAAAAGAATTGGCCTTAGGATGATGCCCATACACACAAAGGAAGGGAGAGATCCCTGTAGCAGAGTGAGCCGCGTTGTTATAGGCAAACTCCGCCATGGACAGATGAGCCACCCAGTCAGTCTGACACTTGGAGTCATAACACCTGAGGAACTGATCCAAGGACTGGTTCACCCTTTCAGTCTGCCCATTAGACTGCGGATGGTAGCCTGACGACAAGCTGACAGAAATCTGGAGATCGGAACAAAATGCCCTCCAGAATTTGGCCACAAACTGGGATCCGCGGTCAGAGACCACATCAAGTGGCAACCCGTGGAGGCGCACAACATGCAGCATAAATAATTCAGACAGGCGTCTGGCCGATGGCAGCCCAAGCAATGGAACGAAGTGCGCCATCTTCGAAAACCTGTCAACGACAACCCAGATGGCTGTCATCCCCGAGGATTTGGGCAAGTCCACCACAAAATCCATTGAAATGTGGGTCCATGGCTTAGATGGAATAGAGAGTGGATGTAATGGGCCAACAGGAACCCCTCTAGGAGTCTTATTTCGGGCACAGATGTCACATATCCGAACCCACTGATCCACATCCCTAGCCACCGAGGGCCACCACACCGCCCTAGATAGCAACTCCCGAGTTCTGGCAATACCAGGGTGACCTGCCGACTTCTTGGCATGGAATTCCAGGAACACTCGCTGTCTTAACCTAGGAGGCACAAACAAAAGACCTACCGGAAGGTCTGGAGGAGCCTGCTCCTGTGCTCTAAGGACTAATGACAAGAGGTCCTGGGTAATGCCCACTTTAATACATGATGGGGACACAATGGGCAATGGCTCCTCGGTGGTCTCCTGGATTGGAGCAAAACTCCGCGAGAGCGCATCAGCCTTGATGTTTTTTGACCCAGGGCGATATGTTATCAAAAAATTAAAGCGAGCAAAAAACAAAGCCCATCGTACCTGCCTGGCATTGAGGCGCTTCGCTGGCTCTAAATATGCCAAATTCTTATGGTCGGTGAGAATTGAGACCACAAACTTAGCCCCCTCAAGCCAGTGTCTCCACTCCTCGAGTGCATCCTTAATAGCCAACAATTCCCGGTTACCCACGTCATAATTCATCTCGGCAGGAGAAAATTTACGGGAAAAGTAAGCACAGGGATGAAGGCAATTATCAGACACCCCCATCTGAGAGAGCACTGCCCCAATACCCATCTCAGAGGCATCCACCTCCACCACAAAAGGACGCTCTGGATCTGGGTGTCGCAGCACCTTGGCCGAGACAAATGCCCTTTTGAGACGGGCAAAAGCCGCTTTGGCCTCACAAGACCAGTGAGCAACATCCGCCCCTTTCTTAGTGAGTGCCACCAAGGGCGCCACTATAGACGAAAGTCCAGCGATAAATCGTCTATAAAAATTTGCAAAGCCCAGAAAACGCTGAAGCGCCTTCAAACTAGTGGGCTGCACCCAATCCAGGACTGCCTGTACCTTGGAACCCTCCATTTGGAAACCTTCTGGGGAGATAATATATCCTAGAAATGCGATTTACTGAACTTCAAATTCGCACTTCTCCAGCTTCGCCCCCAGCCGGTGGTCTCTGAGTTTCTGGAGGACTAAGCGTACATGCTTCCGATGTTCCTCCAGGGAATGGGAGAAGATTAGGATGTCATCTAAGTATACAACTAAGAATCTATCCAAATATTCCCTGAGCACATCGTTCATGAAGTCCTGGAAGACTGCCGGGGCATTACAGAGCCCAAAAGGCATCACCAAATATTCATAATGCCCCGAGTGGGTATTAAAGGCAGTCTTCCATTCATCCCCCTCTCTTATTTGGATTAGATTGTACGCACCGCGTAGGTCAATCTTAGAAAAAATGGTGGCAGTACGAAGCTGGTCAAACAAGACCGAAATGAGAGGCAGTGGGTATGAGTTTTTAATCGTGATATGGTTCAATTCCCTGAAGTCGATGCAGGGTCGCAACGAACCATCCTTTTTACCCACGAAGAAGAACCCCGACCCAACTGGAGACTGTGAAGGTCTGATAAATCCCTTAGCCAAGTTCTCCTGAATGTACTCTGGCATAGCCTGAGTCTCAGGACGTGACAGGGAGTACAACCTGCTCTTGGGAAGTTTAGCATTCGGCAAAAAATCAATGGCACAGTCATAGGGGCGATGGAGAGGTAGTACCTCTGCAACTCTTTTGTAGAACACGTCCGCAAAATCTGCATAACATCCTGGCAATCCTGGTAAACTTAGCTGCGAAAGCCTGACTGGAAGGCTCAAGCAACTCCTGAAACAATCAGTACCCCAACTAAGAATCTCCCCAGAGACCCAGTCAAATTGAGGATTGTGGGCCCTTAACCAGGGTAATCCCAACACCAATGGGGCAAAAGTACAGACAGTCACATAAAAGGACAATTTTTCAGAGTGTGTGGCTCCAATAAACAAAGAAATCTGGCTAGTGCAAGGGGTAATTTTACCCTGGGATAATGGTTCCCCGTTTCACCCACAAATCTCAATTTCCGATGCCAAGGGTACTAAGGGAACAGAGTGTTTCAGGGCGAATTGGCGGTCCATAAAAACCCCGTCGGCCCCACTGTCCTCAAAGGCCTCAGTCTTGACAGTTTGACCGAGGATCTTCAAGGTCACTGGAATGATAAAAGTCTTCTTGGGAAATTCCGACTTCTGACCTGACAGGATATTTCCCATCACCCTCAGGCCCTGAAGTTTTCCGGCTTTTCTGGGCATGATACTACCACATGACCTTTATTCCCACAGTACAAACATAACCCCTGCTGTCTCCTCTGCGTCTTCTCATGCGAGGATAGGCGGGTAGCCCCAATCTGCATAGGCTCCTCGGAAAATTCCTCAGAGTCTGAGGTTCCCTTGGGAAAGAAGAAAACCTCGGTCTCCCTTTCAAGCCTGCGCTCTCTCAGCCATCTATCCACCCGAATGGATAACTGCATGAGCTGATCCAAGCTATCAGGCAAGGGATATTGTACCAGTTGGTCTTTTAACTGGTTAGAAAGACCTCTTCGGTACTGGTGTCTCAGGGCTGGGTCATTCCACTGGGTATCATGGGCCAACCTCCGAAACTCCGTACAATAAACCTCAACTGGCCTTCGCCCTTGCTTAAGGATCGAAATCTGAGCCTCGGCTGAGGCCGTCTTGTCAGGGTCATCATACAACATGCCCAGTGCCGTAAAAAAAGCATCAACACTTTTAAGCGACGGACAGTCAGGCTGCAACCCATATGCCCAGACCTGTGGGTCTCCTTGTAGCAAGGAAATCACTATGCCCACCCGCTGAATCTCCGACCCAGAAGACTGAGGCCTAAGCTGGAAATATAGCTTGCAGCTCTCATTAAAACAAAAGAACTGCGAGCGATCTCCAGAAAAACGATCCGGGAGATTTACTTTCGGCTCCTTAACCCCTGAAGGTACTGCTGCTGCGGGAGCTCCGCCAGCGGCCTGCCAGGTGTGCATTTTAATGGACAAATCATTAAATTGTCGAGTCAGGACCTGCACCTGATCGACCACCTGTTGCAAAGTATTTTGAGGGGTATGCTCCATATTCCCACAAAATTTTAACAGGAGTATTGGGCTGCTGAATATGTTATGCACACCAGTGCAAGCAGGAATGTACTGGTGTCTGAACGGTGAGGGATGCAAAACAAATGAACTCACAGACAGACTGGGGAATATGACATTACATACACAGAAGGTGATAGGGTAACAAAATAAACACAAAATGAACAGAGAAGCCCAAAGGCTAAGAAACTGGGTGTCTCCCTAGTATTAGGAATGCTCAGATTGAAAGAAGCGAGATGTAGTGATTTAATACATAGAGAACCCGAAATGCTGTTGCTAAGGGCAACAGCAAAAACCCTAAAGGGTTACCAACAGGTGTGGCAGTAAACTCCTTGGTCAGAGATGGAATAATAGACACAAGGAGAGTCTCCACAATCCTAGTCCTCACTTGCAGTGCACTGGTTCAGCTTACTGCCACTAAACTGACACCTGAACACCTTGCACAGTGAGAAAGGATTTTGGCAGGCAAGTCTGAGAATACAGCCGCAAACTTGCTAGGTTCACAGAGTAGCAAAAGAACCCCAGCAGGTTAAACGACTGACTCCAGTCTTACTGCTAGGTCTGGATTGGCAGAGTGTAATACCAAATCCCAAGGCCTATTTGCAGTAAGCAACAAACAAATACAAAGTTTACACAGTACTAGCTAGCTTTCAGGAACTGACTAACCAACAAAGATTCAGCAGCATCTGCCTAACCTGAGAAGAGGGTTTATATAGCAGGTGCTGTCCACACCCCACTCAGACCTCACAGACTGTGAGCACAAAAACCAGCACCGGATCCCCTGCCGTGCACAGAGCCTGTAACCACTGCACAGCAAAAGGCCCGAACCGGAGTATCAGCTACGCTCAGGTTACTCCGCTAGCATTTGTCTCCCGGTTGCCATGACGACGTGGCAGCACAGAGCAGGAGACCCTAACACCTGCCCCCGCCGGGGAGGTAGAGGGGCAGATGAATCCTTTCTGCAGATTAGACTTGATATAGTCCGACATAGCTTGGGTCTCGTGTAATAATAAGGGATAAGTGCTACCCCGAGGTGGCATTTTTCCCAGAATGAGCTCAATGGGGCAGTCCCAGGGTCTATGCGGTGGTAACTGATCGGCCGCCTGTTCCGAGAACACGTCTCAAAACTCCCGATAGGCCTCAGGAATGAGCCCATCATCTGACTTGGAAGATACACGGAGCGGGTAGACAGGAGTGAGACAATTTGAATGACAAAATGGACTCCAAGATATTATTTGTGTCAAACTCCAGTCGACATGAGGGTTGTGAAGTTTAAGCCAAGGAAGGCCAAGAACCAGATCGTGGGGCATCTCCCGAATCACTAGGAACTCCAGGTGTTCTTGATGCAGAGCTCCCACTTGCAGCTTGATTGGCACTGTACAACTTGAAATCAGACCGTTAGAAATTTGGGTACCATTGATAGCAGTCAACGTAATAGGTCGTTCGACCGGCCGTAACTGAAAACCCAGATTCTGGGCACAGGAAAGGGAAATAAAATTCCCCGCAGCCCCTGAGTCCAGAAGAGCCTTAACGGGTTTGGCTATTGACTCAGAAAACAGAGACATGGAGAGTAAACAGTCCACTGTCAGAGAAGGTTTAGAAGAAACCCCTAGCTCGACTCCTCTGGAACAAGCTAGGACTGCCCGTTTCCCGGGCGAGACTTGCAAAACTTGAGAAAATGATCCGCGGCTCCACAGTAGAGGCAGAGTCTACCCTAACGACGACGCTGACGTTCCTCTGGGGACAGCCGAGATCGATTAATCTGCATGAGTTCGTCAGGACTCGGAATAACCGTTTGCTTAGATGGAAGAGATCGGACCCTTGATCGATCTGACCGACTACGTTCGCCACCTCATTCCTGCATGCGAAGATCCACCTTTACACAGAGCGAGATCAACTGTTCTATGGAATCTGGCTAATCTCTAGTGATCAACTCGTCCTTTAGGCGATCGGAGAGCCCGTTCCAAAAGGCAGCCCGGAGGGCATCATTATTCCAGCGCAGTTCTGAGGCTATGGTCTGAAAATTAATCACATACTGTCCCACTGAACGAGAGCCTTGTCGGACACGGAGCAAGTCTGCAGAGGCAGCGGTCATCCTGCCGGGCTCATCAAAGATCCTCCGGAATGACGTAATGAAGTTGGTGTAACTAGAAACCAACGGATCAGATCGCTCCCATAACGGAGACACCCAATCCAACGCTGAACCCTCAAGCAAAGAAATAATGTATGCCACCTTGGACCGATCAGTAGGGAAGTTATGTGAAAGGAGTTCAAAATGTACCTCGCACTGATTGAGAAAACCACAGCAATTCTTTGGAATCCCGTTATAGCGAGAAGGAGTAGGGAGCTGGAGGCGTGACCTGGTTCCAGACAAGGATGGAACATTACTAGAGACAACCACTGGAGCGGGTACTGGAACTTCTGAAGCCAGAGAAGCCTGAATTTGATCCAGCCGGCCAGATAATTCCTGGAGATAATGCATCACCTGGCTCTGTGCTGCTTCCTGACTTTGAACTCGGGAAACCAGGTCCTGGATGGTACTTGCCTCTGGGTTCCGATCCCCCGGGTCCATGCGCCTGAGTATACTGTCACTGACCTAGGTTGGGGGTGTTGTGAACTCAGGGGTTCTTCCGATGGTAGGGAAGAGGAACCACAGATGGGTCGGAACAGGGATGGCCTGATATAGGTCTTCCTCATACAGGACTCTGACAGTAAGGCTTGGTGAAAATATTGAAGAAGTTTATTGCAGGAAGGGAGCAACACAATGTCACATAGCAGAGAGGGAACTAATGGGGGAATGTCCAGGCCTATAGAAGAACTTGTAAGCAATGTTAAAGATGCTAATAAATGAAGTACTTGTGAGTGATGGTGAAAGACACTGAGAACGATGTTTTAAAGATGCTGATGATTAAAGAGCTTGTGAGCGATGTTAAAAGATACTGGTGGCTGAAGAACTTGTGAGCGATGTTTTTAAAGACACTGATGATTTGAAGAACTTGTGAACGGTGTTTAAAGACACTGATGATTTGTAGAATTTGAGAGCGGTGTTTAAGGACACTGATGACTTGTAGAACTTGAGGGCGGTGTTTGAAGACACTGATGACTTGTAGAACTTGAGAGTGGTGTTTTAAAGACACTGATGATTTGTAGAACTTGAGAGCGGTGGTTAAAGACACTGATGATTTATAGAACTTGAGAGCGGTGGTTAAAGACACTGATGATTTGTATAACTTGAGAGCGGTGTTTAAAGACACTGATGATTTATAGAACTTGAGAGCGGTGGTTAAAGACACTGATGATTTGTATAACTTGAGAGCGGTGTTTAAAGACACTGATGACTTGTAGAACTTGAGAGCGGTGTTTATCCCGCAGCCCACGCTGACTCCAAGAAGCACTGGTGACTGGACCGCAGAGGAACACACCAACCGCTGGGAACGCTGGAAACTGTGCAGCAACTGGCACCTGGAAATGCCGGAGACACTGGAGTACAACTGCAGAGAGACTCGCCGGGAACAAGAGCACTGGCATCCACTTCAGGGGAAAAACGACACTCAGGCGCCGAGGCTCTGCCCGGCGTCTGACTTTGAATCTCCCGCCTCCGCTGGATTGGCGGAACAGTCTGATGACATCACCTGCTCCCCGCCCACGTGATGCTGGGTGTCATGGCGGCGCCCCTGCCCCGGGGAACCGCCGGGAGCCGCGCCAGCCAGACGCCGGAGCCCATGGACCACCGAAGGCGGAGGCCGCAACACAGACCAGCAGGCACGCAGGGGTAAGCGCGGCGAATGCCGCCTCTGGCGTGTGACACAGCACTAACAATAACCAAAACCCTAATGTTAACCCTAACCCTAACGCTAACCTTAATGCTTACCTTAACTCAAATGTAAACCCTAAGCCACAGCCCTAACAGAATTTTTTTGTAACAAACTATTGTGATTTTGTCATAATTCTAGAATTTGGATTCAGTGCATCCTTCTTAATAAAAATAAAAATGTAAAAGTTTCCTGTCTTTGTTAATGGCTTTGGGGGTAATTACAAGTTGATCGCAGCAGGAACATTTTTAGCAGTTGGGCAAAACCATGTGCACTGCAGGGGGGGCAGATATAACATTTGCAGAGAGAGTTAGATTTGGGTGGGTGATTTTGTTTCTGTGCAGGGTAAATACTGGCTGCTTTATTTTTACACTGCAAATTAGATTGCAGATTGAACACAACCCCCCCAAATCTAACTCTCTCTGCACATGTTAAATCTGCCTCCCCTGCAGTGCACATGGTTTTGGCCAACTGCTAAAAAATTTCCTGCTGCGATCAACTTGGAATTACCCCCTTTGTCTCTTACTGTGCTGGACACTATGGAAGTATGTCTACAGTAGTTCTCCTGGGGGGATATTTAGTTGTTGTAGAATTTTCACAATATTCAGGTGAAGTACTGTATGCGGGCTATCTACTGTATTATAAGGCGGCAGATTTCAGAAGCAGTCTCCATAAGATTTTTGTATGGGGCCTACAAATGTGCCCAATTTACTAAGATTCAAAAACTAAGCTTTTCAGAGCTCAGACCTAATAACTAACAGTGTCAACTAAAGATGAGCGGGTTCGGTGCACAGAGAACCGAACCCCCCCGAACATCCCGTTCCGAGTCCGGATCTGAGTCCGGCTCGGGACTTCCCACCAGACTCAGAAACCAGAACGAGGCAAAACATCATCATCCCGCTGTCGGATTCTCTCGGGTTTTGGATTCCATATAAACAGCCACATGTCGCACCATTTTCAATCCAGACTTGGAGAGTGAGGGAGACAGACCTCTGACTCTCTGTGGGTGGTGGCGTTGGGTGGGGTTAGTGTGTGCTCTGTAGGGGTGTTGCTGCAGTCACTGTGGTGTCCCTGTGCTGTGTTAGGGGTGCTGTCCTGGCTATTCTGGCTGTCACTGGTGTTTCATGTGCTGGTATGGGTGCTGCAGCTGTACATGGGTGTAGCTGTCCTCCTGTATGCTGTAAGATATAGGGTTGCTGCTGTTAAAACAACATTACACTGGCCCTGTATGCTGTAAAAAGTCAGGGGTGCAGTTGTTAAAAATTAAAAGCACAGTGCTCCTGTATGCTGTAAAATATAGAGGTACTGCTGTTAAAATAACATTACACTGGCCCTGTATGCTGTAAAAATTCAGGGATGCAGTTGTTAAAAATGAAAAGCACACTGGTCGTGAATGCTGTAAAAATATAGAGGTGCTGCTGTTGAAATAATATAACACTGGCCCTGTATGATGTAAAAATTCAGGGGTGCAGCAAACTCAATGTACATTGGCCTTGTCTTGTATGCTGTAAAAATTCTGGGGTGCAGTGAAAATAAATGTACTCTGGCCCTGTATGCGGCAAAAATTCTGGGGTGCAGTGAAAATAAATGTACACTGGCCCTGTCTTGTATGCTGTAAACATTCTGGGGTGCAGTGAAAATCAATGTGCACTGGCCCTGTCTTGTATGCTGTAATTATTCTAGGGTGCAGTGAAAATCAATGTACACTGGCCCTGTCTTGTATGCTGTAATTATTCTAGGGTGCAGTGAAAATCAATGTACACTGGCTCTGTCTTGTATGCTGTAAAAATTCAGGGGTGCAATCAAAGATAAATGTACACTGGCCCTGAATGCTGTAAAAACTCAGGGGTGCTGTTGTTAAAATAAAAGTACACTGGTCCTGTATGCTGTAAAAAATACAGGGGTGCTGTGAAAATAAATGTACGCTGGCATTGTCTTGTAACTGTAAAATTACAGGGGTGTTGTGAAATTACAGGGGAGCTGGCACTGTATGCGGTAGCGATGTCTAGGTCTGACTTTCACAACACTGTATGGGAAGAGGAGGCTCCTACCACTATTTGCACACCACCTGCAAGAGCTGGGAGGAGCACCGCCAGTCCAGTTGCTGATATTGAGATTGAGGATGTCACTGTAGAAGTACACCAGGATGAGGAGGATATGGGTGTAGCTGGCACTGAGGAGGAAGCTGACGATGAGGATTCTGATCGTGATGTGGTTTGTTTGCATATGGCACCAGTGGAGACAGTTGTTGCCCACGGGATGAAAAAGCCCATTGTCATGCCTGGGCAAAATACCAAAAAAGCCACCTCTTTGGTGTGGAATAATTTCTCCACAAATCCGGACAACAGGTGTCAAGACATCTGTTGCCTTTGTCAATCCATAATGAGTAGGGGTAAGGATGTTAACCACCTAGAAACATCCTCCTTTATTTGTCACCTGCAGCGCATTCATCATAAGTCATTGTCAAGTTCAAAAACTTTCGGTTATAGCGTAAGCAGTCCATTGACACCTAAATGATGTTGTTTGTTTTTTTGAATAGTATTTCTCTGTGAGGAAGAGGATGTAAACACTGAAGGAGGAGAAATCTGAGGATGAGCATGACATCCTGCCACTGTAGAGCCAGTTTGTGCAAGGAGAGATTCATTGCTTTTTTTTTTTTTTGGTGGGGGCACAAACAAGCCAATTATTTCAGCCATAGTTGTATGGCAGCCCCTGTCGATGAAATGATTGGTTCGTTAAAGTGTGCATGTCCTATTTATACAACATAAGGGTGGGAGGTCCCAAGGACAATTCCATCTTGCACATCTTTTCTTTGTCTGCCACATCATTCCAGGGGTGCTGCCCTATATGGTGTGCTGCTCCTCTACCCTATCAGTCCAGGGGTGTTGCCACCTGTCTGCTGTGCTGTGTAATTCTCCAGGGGTGCTGCCTATGCTGTATAAATCCAGGGGTGCTGCTGTACTTGATCCTAGGTTTAATTGAAAGGCTAGAGCAGATATGAAACAAGATGCAACATCACAAATAGCCGCAAAGGTGGAAATGGAAATTGTGTGTGTGTGTGTGTGTGTGTGTGGGGGGGGGTTTGCTGCCTGATGGTGCGCCTGCAGTGCATTTGCGCTGTGGGCAAGGCACTGTCAGCACACACACAGTTATGGCCCTGATATATATATGTAGATATATATATATATATATATATATTGACCATGTATAGAATCAGCACTTGTCGCTAAATGTTATATCCTGGATGGGTGCCCTCAGTGAATAATCAGGATAGTGGTAAAAGGATACTGCGGCACTCCAAGTAATTAAGAAATGGTTTGTAGTGATAGTAAATGTGAGGAGACCAGGGAAAGGGAGGTCTAGGACATGCTTTCATGTTAAAAAGGATAGAGTTAATCCTATGGCCCAAGTTCTGAGTTCTTAAATTGAAGCCCTCAGTCTGCAGAAGTCACACACAGGAAGTATCCCAGAAGCATACAGCAGGGGAGTGTTTCTTTTAGAAAAGCCCTCCTCCTTCCCCTCTGGAAAGACTGACAGCATGATCCACCAATCAGAAAGGAGGAGAGAGAAGGAACCAGCAAGGGGGAATTGTGGGGAGAGGAAGTGGCTGGGAGAAGGAGACTGTGTGTGTGTGGAGGTGATGGGGCACAGCTAGACTCACTGGAGGTTGGGGTGTTGTCCCCTCTCAGTGTCATCAGTGACTAGCCACTCTGTGTGCCCTGCTACAGCTGTCATTACTGCCCAGGACTGGAGGAGATATAGAGCAGCTGGTAAGGACTTTGCTGAACTCTGAGTGGACATTATTAGTATAACTCTGCTTGCTGTTCACTGGATTTCTGGGTCTCCCTGAATAAAGATCACCTTGATTTTCATTATAACTGGCTCCACAGTGTGATCCCTGAACCCCAGGATACCCAGGTCACCCGGTATCCTCACATTTGGCGGCAGCGGTGGGATATCACACAGTTCCTGTAGTGTTTCCAGGGAGAGAGTTTCCAGGGAGCTAATGCACAAAAGTATCAGCATGGAGAGTCAGCCAGCAGTTGTGGCCAGCAGTCAAGGGGAGAATGCAATGAGAGAGCAGGAGAAGTTTTACCGTACAGCTCGGAAACCTCACCTACAAGGATTTTGCAGGATGAAGGGAATTACTTATGATGGGACTGAGACCAGGGAAACTCTGGTACTTCGGTTGTTGGAGTGGGATCGGGGGCACCCAGAGGATCCTGACCACCTGAGTGATGATGAAGAGGGACCAACAGGCATTGGTAGTAATTCATCCAATAAGTTACCAGAGTTGACCGATGCCACTCCTGCCATACTGCAGAGCTTGCTGGGGGCGCTAGGCGAAGGTGCGACCCCACAGGAGAGAGCTGGAGTGATCCAAGCTATACTAGGAGTACAAATTCCTGCTGGCAGTGGAATTCCGGAGTCCCCCCGAAGTTTTGAACAAGAGAAGCGACGCTTGGGATTTAAGGATGTTCCCACATTTCGGGAAAATGAAACAGACATTGACACTCACCTCCAGATCTTTGAAAATCTCATGGGGGTGCATGGAATAGAGCCAGCTGACTGGCCAAAGTACTTGGGGCCAAGTCTCACTGGCAGGGCTCTGGAAGCCTATCGGGCCCTAACCCCCCAGGAATGTGGAGTCTATGCCTTTATAAAGAAAGCATTGCTTGCTAAGTTCCAGATAACTGCAGAATCTTATCGTCTTAAATTCAGGACACTGAATAAAGGTGGAACTGATTCCTACCAAGAGTTTGCTAGTCAGCTACGGCAAGCCTGTGGGAAATGGCTTGAAGGAAGACAGGCCTCCACTGTGGAGCAGATTGTCAACTTAATTGTGGTAGAACAGCTAATGATTAAGATGGCACCAGAGGTACGGGAGTGGGTCGCAGACAGGAAGCCCAGTACACCTGAACAAGCTGCGGAATGGGCTGATGAATATATAGCCAATCGTCCGCAATGGAGAATCTTCAGTGCAGCAGGCGGTACAAGAAACCCACGAGTGGAGAAGCTCTCTGATAAAGAACCGCAAGTCAAAGATAGTAATAAAGGAGGCCCTATCAAAAACATCACTTATCAGCCACCCAGATTCAGAGTGGCTAACCCAGAACCTCGGAAGTGTTATCGCTGCAATCAAATAGGACACGTGCTTAGGGACTGTCCACGCACAAGAGGGCCATTCCCTGGGGCTAGACCGGCTCCAGTCTCTGTGGTATGTTACCCCACGGAGGAGTATGGTGAAGAGGTCGTCCAGTCAGATATGGATGGGATGATGGGTGGGGTGTATATTGTGGACTTGGTTCTGGGGGAGGAGAAGGCGACTCCCTGGAATATGCGAGGGCACCTACAGACTGTGATAGTGGAGAACCAGCAGGTACAGGGCCTACGAGACTCTGGGGCCTCACTTACGTTGATTGAGCCAGACCTGATTCCTGCCTCCCAGGTGATACCTGGACAGTATGTGCGAATTGCCACTGCCGGGGGACAACAGGCCGATATTCCTGTTGCCAAGATACATCTGGACTGGGGAGCTGACCAAGGAATCGTGGAAGTCGGAGTACTCAAGGGGCTACCAGCCAAGGTAATCCTCGGGAATGATCTGGGACAAGGACTAGTGACACGCTTCGTCCAGGTGGTAACCAGAAGCCAAACACGAAGAGAGGTGACCCAGGCTACAGATATGGTCCAGAATCAGCCTACCCAGACAATGGTGAGTGACTCTAGTTCATTGTCCAGTACTTTAGAGGTAGACTTGGGGGAGGTGGACCGGAGTGAGTTCCAACAGGCCCAACGGACTGACCCCTCCCTGAGCAAATTGAGGAGTGCAGCCGAACTGGGGTTGGAAACAGCTGATAGAAGTAAGATAGTGTGGGAAGAGGAATTACTGTACCGAGTGGTCATCCCTCGGCCCGGACAGGAAGCAGTCATGCCTACTAAACAGTTGGTGGTACCTACACAATACAGAGCACAATTACTAGCTCTTGCCCACGACATCCCTGCAGCTGGCCATTTTGGCACCCGGAAAACATTGGCCCGACTGTTGCGGAATTTCTTCTGGCCACGGATTTCTAGAGACGTTAAGCAGTATCGGGACACCTGTGATACCTGTCAGAGACTGGGAAAGCCCCAACAGAAAGCTTTTCTGCACCCATTACCTATTATAGGGGAGCCATTTGCCCGTGTTGCCATAGACCTAGTTGGACCATTAGCTATTCCCAGTCACACGGGCAAGAAGTACATCTTGACACTGGTGGACTTTACGACACATTACCCTGAAGCCGTGGCCCTGTCATCCATTGACACGGAACATGTTGCGCAAGCACTGACGGACATATTCAGTCGGGTCGGATATCCACAGGAAGTCGTCACAGACCAAGGGCCTCAATTCCAAGGTGAACTAATGCAAACCCTGTGGGAAAAGTGGGGGGTTCGGCCTCTTCGGACCACCCCTTATCATCCGCAGACCAATGGACTTTGTGAAAGATTCAATGGAACGCTGAAAAGACTCCTACAAGCTTACGTACAGTCCGAGGGGAGGGACTGGGAGAGAGCCCTGCAACAGCTTCTATTTGCTTATCGGGAAGTTCCACAAGCATCTACCGGATATTCCCCGTTTGAACTTCTGTACGGCCGGAAAGTGCGGGGGCCCCTAGACCTGGTCAAAGAGAGTTGGGAGGGAACTTTCCAAGAACACCAGCAGCCCATTTTACAATATGTAGAGAACATGCGGAATCGGATGAGAAGATTGCTACAGTTAACCCAAGAGCATCTCCGGGAATCACAAGAGAAACAAAGGGAATGGTACGATACCCACGCTCAAGACCGTGAGTTGAATCCAGGGCAAAAGGTCATGGTGCTTATCCCAGTGCGTAGAAACAAACTGCAAGCCACCTGGGATGGACCGTATACAGTGGTAAGGCGTACCGGACCGGTCAATTATGTGATCGCCCTGGATAAGGGAGGGAAGCGCCTACGCACCTTCCATATAAATAGAATTAAAGCTTATAGAGATCGTCAAGTAGCGGCCATGATGGTATGTTGCCCTCCGATGGAGACACCAGAAACTGATCCATTGCCTGACCTTTTGGGAGCTGCTAAAGAGAATAAGGGAGTGGAATCAGTCCAGGTGGGACTACAATTGAATACGGCACAGCAGCAAGAGATGCAGAGGATCTTAGAGTCTGAACAAGCCCAGTTTTCATGTCAACCTGGTCGAACTCACCTGACCACTCACCATGTGGACACTGGGAACAGTAAGCCCATCCGACAAGTCGCTTACCGAATGACCCCAGATGTTATGAGACAGGTGAAGACTGAGATTAAAGAGATGCTAGCTTTGGGGGTCATTGTGCCATCTAAAAGCCCATGGGCCGCTGGGGTCGTGTTGGTTCCCAAGAAAGATGGGACTACACGGTTTTGCGTGGACTATCGCAAATTGAATGAAGTAACCATAACTGATGCTTACCCTATGCCCCGTATTGACGAGCTACTGGACCGGATTGGAGGGGCCAAGTTCGTCTCAACGCTGGACTTAAGCAAGGGTTACTGGCAAATCCCCCTTACCAAAGAAGCCCAGGAGCGTTCTGCCTTCATCACACCCATAGGACTCTTTGAGTGTACTACCATGCCTTTCGGGATGAAGAACGCCCCTGCCACCTTCCAGCGAATGGTGAATGACCTACTGGAGGGATGTCAAGACTTTGCACAAGCCTACCTCTATGATATCGCCATCTTTAGCCATACCTGGGCAGACCATTTAACTCATGTGGCAGAAGTGCTCAAAAGGATCAGACAGGCCGGGCTCACCATACGCCCAGATAAATGTCAGATGGGGATGGCTGAGGGTCAGTACCTAGGACATCGGGTTGGAGGAGGATCTATTAGACCAGAACCGGCAAAGGTGGAGGCTATTGTCAACTGGCCCCGACCTGTCAACCAGAAGCAAGTGCGGGCCTTCCTTGGGGTTGCTGGCTATTACGGAAAATTTATACCACATTACAGCACCGTGGCCAAGGCCCTAACGGACTTGACCAAAAAGAGATATGCTCGGAAGATCGAATGGACTGTTGAGTGTGAGCAAGCCTTCACCATCTTAAAAGACACGCTGACTCGAGCCCCAGTGTTGGCTGCCCCTGACTACCATAAAAAGTTTATTGTGCAGACAGACGCTTCGGGGTGTGGACTTGGGGCAGTGTTGTGCCAGGTGGGAGAAGATGGTAGGGAACACCCAATTGTGTATCTATCTCGTAAGCTAGCTGACCGAGAGATAGCCTATGCCACTATTGAGAAGGAGTGTCTAGCCATAGTCTGGGCCTTAAAGAAACTACAACCTTATCTCTATGGTAAAGAATTCACTGTTATTACTGACCATAACCCGTTAAATTGGCTAAACAGAACCTCAGGGGAAAATGGGAGGTTGTTGAGGTGGAGTTTGGCGTTACAAGGTTTCAACTTTTCTATTTCTCACAAAAAGGGACGAGACCATCACAATGCTGACGGGTTATCCAGACGTGAGGAAACAAATGCCAGACTTCGCAGACCTTCGGGCCGAGACAACAGTCAGGACTCCAACATTGGCATCATGCCTGTCTCCTCGATTTAAGAAGGGGGAGGTATGTGAGGAGACCAGGGAAAGGGAGGTCTAGGACATGCTTTCATGTTAAAAAGGATAGAGTTAATCCTATGGCCCAAGTTCTGAGTTCTTAAATTGAAGCCCTCAGTCTGCAGAAGTCACACACAGGAAGTATCCCAGAAGCATACAGCAGGGGAGTGTTTCTTTTAGAAAAGCCCTCCTCCTTCCCCTCTGGAAAGACTGACAGCATGATCCACCAATCAGAAAGGAGGAGAGAGAAGGAACCAGCAAGGGGGAATTGTGGGGAGAGGAAGTGGCTGGGAGAAGGAGACTGTGTGTGTGTGGAGGTGATGGGGCACAGCTAGACTCACTGGAGGTTGGGGTGTTGTCCCCTCTCAGTGTCATCAGTGACTAGCCACTCTGTGTGCCCTGCTACAGCTGTCATTACTGCCCAGGACTGGAGGAGATATAGAGCAGCTGGTAAGGACTTTGCTGAACTCTGAGTGGACATTATTAGTATAACTCTGCTTGCTGTTCACTGGATTTCTGGGTCTCCCTGAATAAAGATCACCTTGATTTTCATTATAACTGGCTCCACAGTGTGATCCCTGAACCCCAGGATACCCAGGTCACCCGGTATCCTCACAGTAAATCATGTGGATACAAAGCTGCATTATGGATACATTCCAGGCTGACATTTCGGTGCTACACAAGCACTGTCCTCAAAGCCTAAAAGAAATGTAGACAGCAGAACAAAATACAGTGTACAATAGCTTACCTAAATTGGTGAGGACCACCGCCCATGGGGAGAGCTGCGAGGAAAAGGCTAAGAATTCTGAGCCCACCCGCTGGCGGTGATGCAGGGCAGTCTGGAGCGAGTGCTGACATCTGATCCGGACTGAAGGACCTGCCAAAGATTACTGACATGTCGTCTACTGTCACTGCATATGATTCTGTCACCATTGAAAGAATGGTGGAGGATTACTGTATATGAGTGACAGCATCCAAGTAGGCACGTCAGACAGTCCGTACGTATACTGGCAGGAAAAAGAGGCAATTTGGAGGCCCTTGCACAAACTGGCTTTATTTTACTTAAGTTGCCCCCCCTCCAGTGTGTTCTACGAAAGAGTGTTTAGTGCAGCCGCTCACCTTGTCAGCAATCGGCGTACGAGGTTACTTCCAGAAAATGTGGAGAAGATGATGTTCATCAAAATTAATTATAATCAATTCCTTCGTGGAAACATTTACCAGCAATTGCCTCCAGAAAGTACACAGGGACCTGAGATGGTGGATTCCAGTGGGGACGAATTAATAATCTGTGAGGAGGGGGATGTACACAATGAAAGGGGTGAGGAATCGGATGATGAGGAGGAGGTGTACATCTTGCCTCTGTAGAGTCAGTTTGTGCAAGGAGAGATTGGTTGCTTCTTTTTTGGTGGGGGCCCAAACCAACCAGTCATTTCAGCCACAGTCGTGTGGCAGACCCTTTCACTGAAATGATGGGTTTGTTAAAGTGTGCATGTCCTGTTTATACAACATAAGGGTGGGTGGGAGGGCCCAAGGACAATTCCATCTTGCACCTCTTTTTTTTAAATCTCTGCATCATGTGATGTTTGGGGCTAATTTTTTTAAGTGCCATCCTGTCTGACACTGCAGTGCCACTCCTAGATGGGCCAGGTGTTTGTGCCGCCCACTTGGGTCACTTAGCTTAGTCATCCAGCGACCTTGGTGCAAATTTTAGGACTAAAAATAATATTGTGAGGTGTGAGGTGTTCAGAATAGACTGGAAAGGAGTGGAAATTATGGTTATTGAGGATAATAATACTATGGGATCAAAATAACCCCCAAATTTTATGATTTAAGCTGTTTTTGAGGGTTTTTTGTAAAAAAACACACTCGAATCCGACAAAAAATTTTCAGGGAGGTTTTGCCAAAAAGCGTTCGAATCCAAAACACGGCCGCGGAACCGTATCCAAAACCAAAACACAAAACCCGAAAAATTTCCGGTGCACATCTCTAATATCTATATTTATATATATATATATATATATATATATACACACACATTTATACACATACATACATACATACATACATACATACATACATACATACATATATACATATCAAGTTCAGAAACTTTGGGTTATAGTCGATTGAAACCTAAATGATGTGGTTTGTTTTTTTGAATAGTATTTCTCTGTGAGAAAGAGGATGTAAACATTGAAGGGGGGTGGGGAAATCTGAGGATGAGCATGACATCTTGCCACTGTAGAGCCAGTTTGTGCAAGGAGAGATTAATTGCTTTTTTTTTGGTGGTGGCCCAAACAAGCCAATTATTTCAGCCACAGTTGTGTGGAAGCCCCTGTTTCTGAAATGATTGGTTCGTTAAAGTGTGCCTGTCCTGTTTATACAACATAACGATGGGTGGGTGGACCCAAGGACAATTCCATCTTGCACGTCTTTTCTTTGTCTGCCACATCATACCATGGGTGCTGCCCTATATGGGGTGCTGCTCCTCTACCCTATCAGCACAGGGGTGCTGCCCCACTGCCATTAATGTCCAGGGGTGCTGTTGCCTGTCTGCTGTGCTGTGTAATTCTCCAGGGGTGCTGCCTATGCTGTATAAATCCAGAGGTGCAGTCGTATAATTCCAGGGGTGCTGCTGTACTTGATCCTAGGTTTAAATGAAAGCCTAGAGCAGATCTGAAACAAGATTCAACATCACACACAGATTTGTGAAAACATAGCCACAAAGGTGGAAAGGGAAATTGCCGAAGTGTTTTTATATAATGTGGGGAGAGACCACATTTGTGGCCATAGTCAGTGTGACTCAGAAGAGACTGAGTCATAATCCAGCGCAACTGCTGGAGAGGTAAAAGTGATATTTACTGCTGGAGCATTAGAGAGAGGTTCTTCTCAATTATTTCATAGTTAGGGACTCACTCAAATGAATGGCTCCAATTAGTCAACCTTCATTTTGATTTATTATTGATTTTCCACATTTTGGGATTATTTATTTAGAAAATGCACATTTGTTGCACAGGGATCTTCTTTTCCTAAGGCTGTGTAGGGTTATCACAAGATCTTGCGGTGTTAGAAGAACAGAGTTTCGGTGATCTTGCATTGCATCAGCTTTTCATTGCGCTGCAGCACTAGATGGGCCAGGAGCTCATGTGAGGCACAAACAGTTAATGAATAAGGCCCAGTATGGAGTCTCATGGTGGCTTACAGCCAGGAAGATGTCTGGCTTGTCAGGCTGAGGCATGCTGTCGTCACAGAGGTTAGCATTGCTTCTTCCCACAGTCCTACTTATAGTATGAAATCAGTTTTGACTGTAGAGTGGTAAGCTCCACTAGGGCAGGGCTCAATAACAAAAACATTTACTGCACAGTCATGCATAGTACTTTACCGAACCCACCTGAACTCAACTTGCCCCATCCAGGGCTGCTGTGGGGGCTCAGTGGGGGCTGCTAAAACATCTAAGGGGCTGCTTTATTTAAAAATACAATTTGAATAAAATAAAGAAGACACACAGGTATGCTCCCATGCGTGTAACTGGGAGACACAGGTATGCTCGTATGCATGTAACTGGGAGCTGTGAAAAATAAAAATAAGGCTTCTGCCACAAAATATGTAAATAAAAATGCAATAAAAAAATGTAAAAAAAGAAACCCACGAGATTTTCACAAACTAAGTCTCCAGACTCCGTGGAGGAGAAAATATCCACTCTTGATCCTGTGGTATACACCAGTTGATTTGCATCCCAGCATTAAATCTGAGATTATCTTAATGCCTGAAAATAGAGAAGGGGGTACAATTTTGGAAGCTATGGCCCCTAGTTTTTCAGTTTGTCCAGTAATGTGGTAATTTATAATTAGATATTTGCTCGGTTTAAGTCCTTTCTGTTCCACACCAATATAGGAGTGGAGATGTGTGTTGTTCCTGATGGCGTGTGCCTCTCTAATTTTTTAATCACCTTCTTGACACTGTCCTCTTCCTCTTGCCTCTTCTCATAATGTGAAAAGTCATCAAATATGGAGGTGGTATATTTGTAGCTAGTTATGATTCAGAGAACTTGGTGAGCTTTTTCCAGGGGGACCACCTGTTGCTGAAATGATGGGTTTATTAAACTGTGCATGTCCTGTTACAACAACATACCAAAGACAATTTCATCTTGCACCTCTTTTTCTTCTTTGCATTATGTGCTCTTTGGGGACTATTTTTTAAAACTGCCATCCTGTCTGCCACTGCAGTGCCACTCCTAGATGGGCCAGGTATTTGTGCCGCCCACTTGTGTCACTTAGCATAGACATACACAGCGACCTTGGTGCGCCTCTTTTTGGCCTAAAAACCATGTTGTGAGGTGTGAGGTGTTTAGAATAGACTTTAAATGAGTGGAAATGAATGTTATTGAGGTTAATAATACCGTAGGATCAAAATTACCCCCAAATTCTGTGATTTTAGCTGTTTTTATGTTTTTTTTCCCCTTCAAAAATCATCCAGATCCAAAACCAAAACCCGAAAGGGTGGTTTTGGCAAAACCAATACAGATCCAAAACACGAGCGGGGATCCAGATCCAAAACCAAAACACAAAACGCGAAAAGTGCCCGCCGCACATCTCTAGTGTCATCCAATGAATTTAATAGGAAAATAAACCTCATTATTTTGGCAGGTCTTCACAACCACACCTGAGGCTGTGTGGGTTCAGAAAATAGATCTCTACCAATGGCTCTTGAGCTAGATGGGCAGAGACACATGATTTGAGATATGGACTCAAGACTACTTGATGACCCCTGATGAGAACATTGAACACCACCTCCATGGTTCATTCCATCTCCCATGTTCTTTAGTGATGAGTTTTAGCTAATATTGATTAGCCCTTTGACTAGAATAGTCACATTAGATGCCACCGCAGGCAGCTGGGCATTCAGTGATGTGGCTGCAGATCATGGGACCATAGCGGCACAAAATAGCCCAGTGACAAGTCAGATCAGTGCCACATGCAGAGAGGAAAAATGGTGAATGCCTTGTTAGTGGAGAGGTGGACGGTTGACAGGTGAGTGGAGAGGAGAGATTAGGGGTTAAATTAACAAAAGGTAGATATTAATCGATTTTTATTGATGAGTAGGGTGAGTGTCTGGCGAGCAGGGGCACCTTAAGAGAGGAGGAGGCCTGTGTGCAGCCTCCTCCGTTCGGGCCCCCTACTCTCTGCCGGCTGCCATGAGAGTCTGAGCACTAGACAGCTCAGACTCTACTGAGCAGATCTCCAGGAAAATGTTGTGGCGAGAATTTTCCCACGACTCCTTTACTGCACATGCGCAGAACTCCATGAAAATGTCCGAAGCGCCATTTTCACAGTGATTTAACAGGGCTCTGATGTCGGCGCGGGACTCCGGAGGGGTGAGTATTCAAATAATGGGTGCAGCATGTGTGGTGTGGGCCCCCTGGGACTCAGGGTCACGTGTGCACTGCATATACTGCACCCATTATAAATAAGTCAGTGCTGGTGAGCGTAGAAGAGGTACCGTGAGGCGAGTGTAGAGTGGGCTTGTGTGCTGGGAGCCCGGGATCTCCAAGTGGAGGTGAGATGTGTAAGGTATTGTAAGGGAACGGCATAAGGTGTTTCGGTATGGCGAGTAGACAGTTGGAAGAGCGGAGGTGTGATGAATAGAGCAAAAGTTTTAAAATAATAATAATAATAAAAATAATAATAATAATAATAATAATAATAATAATAATAATAGTAATAATTTACCAGTTTAATTATTTTTTTAAATAAAATAAGGTTTCTGTTGCAAATATTAGGTAGTAAAGTGATTCTTAAAAATATTCTTCTATCACACACACATACAATACACAATACACACATACACACACACACACACACACACACACACACACATCACACACATACACAAGACCTTTCATCTACTTTTGTACATAAACTGTAAGACAGGCGTAGGCTTCTGCTGCAATTAAGTATAGAGGGGAGGATGACACAATTTCTATTGTTTAGATCTAATACAAGCACATTAGCCCATGGCTCATTTTCAGAAGTACTGTACTGTAAGTCATAATTAATAAACTCGATAAATTAAATGTGATAATAAGTAGCATTATATTCAGCAAAGACATTAGAGGTCATGCAGAAACTAATAAAGCACTGCATTAATGAGGAGGACTCAAAGTACAACGGTTTCATTTACTGTACTTTGTAGGGAATAGTTTTACCGGCAAATGAGAAAATATATTACAGGACTTTTGTTGACACGTTTCGAACTTTGCACAAATGATTAGACTGTAATATCCATATTACTAACAACTAAGCTACAGCAACGCAGTAATGTATTTTTATCACTTGTTGTGATTGTTGTTGATTTGTAAGGAGTCACAGATACGAGCGACCGGCATTCACAATGTCAGCCGTCAGAAAACCGACAGCTGCATCCCGATGGAGAGAATCCCGACCAGGGTTCAGATAGTATGCCAACCCTTCCTTCCCTGCTGCCTAACCCTAAACCTCCCCAGTGGTGCCTAAATCTACCCCCCCCCCCCTGTAGTCTAATCCTAGGCCTCCCTTCCCCACAGCCTAACCCTAACCCTCTCCGGTGGTGCCTAAACCTAACCCCCCCTTCCCCTGCAATCTAATCCTAGGCCTCCCTTCCCCACAGCCTAACCCTAATCATCCACGGTAGTGCATAAACCTAACCCCCTTCCTCTCTGCAGTCTAATCCTAGGCCTTCCTTCCCCATTATTCAAATTACGCTGCACAGTAGCACCACTTACACACATTACACCAGGTAGAGCCCCTGTCACACATTACTCCATGTTGCGCCCCTGTCATACATTATGCCAGGTAGAGCCCCATTTTACATATTACTCAAGATAGAGCCCCTATCACACATTATGCCAGGTAGAGCCCTATTTTACATATTACTCCAGATAGAGCCCCTATCACATATTATGCCAGGTATAGCTACGTTTTACACATTCCACTAGGCAGAGTCCCCTTTTACACATTGTGCCAGGTAGAGCCCCTGTCACACATTACAGCAGGTATAGCCCCATTTTACACATTACTTCAGTTAGAGTCCCTATTACACATTACACCAGGTAGAGCCACCTTTTACACATTACACCAGAGTCCTGTTTTATACATTACGCCAGGAAGAGTGCCCTTTTACACATTACGGCAGGCAGAGCTTCCTTTTACACATTATGGCAGGTAGAGTCCCCTTTTACACATTATGTCAGAGTCCCCTTTTACACATTCCGGCAGGCAGAATCCCCCTTTTACACATTACAGCAGGCTAAGTACCCTTTTACACATTCCGGCAGGCAGAGCTTCCTTTTACACATTATGGCAGGTAGAGTCCCCTTTTACACATTATGTCAGAGTCCCCTTTTACACATTCCGGCAGGCAGAATCCCCCTTTTACACATTACAGCAGGCTAAGTACCCTTTTTACACATTACGGCAGGCAGAGTCCCCTTTTTACACATTACAGCAGGTAGAGTCCCAATTTACACATTATGGCAGGCAGAGTCCCCCTTTTTACCCTTTATGGCAAATAGAGTCCCCTTTTACACAATACGGCAGGTAGAGTCCCCTTTTACACTCACCTTGGTCTTGTGCAGGCGACAGGACAGGCAAAGGTCATCTACGGGGGTGGAGATATGGGATTCTGGGCTCAGGCAGCATGCACTGTGCAGCAGGGATCAGTGAGCTCTGGGGAGAGATGGTGGGGCATAAAGTCCAGCACTGGAAGACACTACAGGTGTCTGGGTGTAGGGGAGCAGCAGGACCTGGAACAGCTCAGGCCCCATAGCAGCGGCATCCCCTGTCAGGCTGCACTGTAAACTCTGGGATGCTCAGGCTGCATGATAAGGGTGGGTGGTGTTATCGGGCATTTTTGCACTGCGGCTCACACTGTAACCTCCGTTGGGAGGAGGAGAAAGGGGGTGGTCAGGGCAAGGCTGCACTGTAAGTGCGGCTGCTTGGGTGGGAATTGGGCATTGCTGCCTGTGGCTCACTGTAATCTCTGCTCGGGGGGTGGAGGAAGGGGGTGCTCAGGCAGTAGAGGGAAGGCGTGGAAAGAGAAACACAGAGTGTGCTCACCGTACAGAGCTGTCTGGCTATACCATGCGGACACACATTGTGGCACGTAACTATGGTGTTACAGGCGGTACTGCTCCCACAGTGCAGATGTGCTGTGTGCCAGGCACCGCTGGCATACACCTAGTTATGGTCCTGAGGTTATCCGAGGATTTGTTTGTGGAAAGTAAACAGCTAATGAAGAAGTGCCTTGGAAATGAGTCAACAGAATGTAGGGAGGAGATGTATCAAACCATAACTACTTAGGGTATTGTCCATACTCACAAATTAGATTCCAGCTAGCGTGCTAGCTAATTGATATGTGGAATCTGATTGGCTGATATAGGCAACACTTTCACTTGTCCTTTTTAAGAGTTTTGAGTAATCTCCCACTTATGTGTTCTTACTTTTCACTTTGGTAAAGCAATACAAAAACTGTCCCATGTGGCCTAGCTAAATTAAACTAGGATACAAAGCTCAGTCAGTAATCACAAAACAGAGCTTTTTAATTGATTCTGTCCCGTTTAGGAACCAAAAATTAGATGGTTTATCTGCCCTATATACTGTCCTGTAAATGAAAGAGGAAGGTCTTGAAGAATTAAATAAAGTCAGCCCAGTGGCACAAAGTTTAGCTCTGCTGACGCACAGCACTGGGGTCATGGGTTTGATTCCAACCAGGACGCTATCTGTGTAGAGTTTATATGTCCTCCCCATCTTTTGTAAAGGCTCCCCCAATTTCCTACCATAATCCTAAAAACATGCCAGCTTCTAAGCTAAATGTATCCTAATGTGCATGTGATAGGGAATAAAGATTGTAAGCTCCACTGGCCAATGACAGGGGTATTGAGAGGGCACCTTAAAGCAGTAGATCTACAATTTTTTTTTTTAAAGTTGGAAAATACAGATGTTCTAAATCCTTCTTTAACAATCCCTAAATTCTTGCATGCACCCCTCTGTTGCTACACATTCTCGCATCATGCTGTCATCCAACCTAAAAGCTGTATGACCTACTGTATATATGTGTCTATCAGGCAGAGAATATTATCTTGTCATACCATAATGTGAGATTTTATTTTTCCCGAGCCACACCAGCTACTGTAAGTTACATTGGGCCAAAATGACAGTTAAAGGAGGACACATTTGTATGCTTATCATGCTACCTTCTTATTTGTTATTAATTCATGGTGACAAGTGCACTTCAAAGAAACTTAGAAATTGAATATTAAAATATATGATGGGATGTGCATGTAAAGGGGTCCTTGGTAACTAAGCCTCGAAACTGCATCAGATATGGCTACATTTTGATTATAGTGCATTTGACTACACTGCAATTACAATTATTTTGTTTTCTATATTGATTTCCTACAGTTACTATTTTGTTACTCCTGTCTTAACTATTCTCTGTTGCATCCCTATTGATTGCTGCAAGTCTAAAGTAATCTTACTTGAATCATTCAAGTATTCTCAGTATCTCTCCTATTGATTGCTGTAAACCCTCTTTCTCCTCCACTGTAATTGAAGAGTGTAGATTTTGAAACAATGTAATAATATTAATAAGTAATAAAGCTTCTTCATAATGAATTTTAAATAGAATAAAACTGAGAAAAATTGGAAAGGTTCTGCAGTATGCAATGAGCTTCAAAGCAACTCAATCCAGAAAAGGATAAGGAGTGTACTCAGTTTTTAAAGAGCTACATTTAATTTATGGAACATTCTATCAATCTTTTAATAGGTCGAGCTTTGCAAGAAACATGTTTGTGTTATAACCGGAGGATCTTCTTCTTGAGGGATCTGCGTCTTCTAGAGGTCTTCTTGACAGTGACCTCTGTACACCCATGGTTGAGACTCGTAGAACTCACCAGCCGGTCTTCTCGCATATATAGTAACAGCTGCTTTTCGCATAAGGCGGAACGTGCCTACCGGTACTTGGATGCCCCTAGGTCTTATGCCGCTGGCAGTAGTATGAGGTCAATCCTGAGCAACCTGGATCAAAGCCAGCGAATAGGAGTACCGGGAATATACTACAGAAAAGAGCAAAGGTGGACAGGGCTAGGAGAAGGCAAACAATACAGATGAGGCTGGAATTAAGGTACTAAAGGAAAGGGAATGACCAAACTGCAGGAGGAAAGAAAGAGAGGAGGTACTGGAAATAACCCCTAACTGGGGAGCTGCCTCCAGACTGGAGGAGCTTTAACATCTGAGAAACACTAGTGTACAAGCATAAATAGAAATATATATAAACAAGAGCTTAGAGTAAAATACAGGGTACAGCTTGGCAGACAAAGGTGCAGAACTTCGGCTGGACGCAGGATCCCTGTCTGGGGACAAGTACTGATGAAGTAGCTTGAGAACTCAACAGACTGTGACAATGGCTCCCGCTGCAACCAGAGGCTATCCCCAGCACTGAATGAGAAGCAGAACCCAGCCAAAAAGGAAGCAGGAGCCAATAGCAAGCTGAGCTCAGCCAAGCCTCCCATAATTAAACATTTTGTGTAGCTGCCCTGCTGCACATCTTCAAGGTCCCTATTGTTAGGCGCCGGGGTCCGCTCGTCGGTGCGGCCCGGCGCCTAGCAACCAGGGACGCCGTGCGCGTTCAGCCGCCGGCTCCCTGGCAACGCTAGACGCCGGGCGCACAGAGCCGCTCTGACCTTAGCAACAGGGACGCCACGTTCAGCCGCGTTCCCCGTTGCTGGGTCTGTCCTAAATTACCTGATTATGTGCTGGCCGTGCAGCATGCAAGCTGCACGGCATTTCCATTGATTACCCTGTCTGGATCTTGATTGGAGGGTTCCTGAATAAAGGCACCCTCAGGACTTCTTACAGACGCCGGTGATAGCTTCCTGTTTGCCTGTGTCTGCTACAGAGAGTGTCCAGTCCTGCTCAATCCGGTTGTTCCTGTCCTCAGAGATCCTGTACTCGGAAGTTTGCCATCTATTCCTGGAGTCTGACCGAGCACCTTTAACATCCTGTGGTGTCCGTGAGTCGCGGCTCAGCCGTGTGTTGCGGCTTGTCCGCTTACTGTTTATTATTTAGTTAATTTGTGTTCTGGAGCTTTTGCGGAGGATTCCGCTCCCACAGATCCACTCTGGTATCCAGCGGTGCTGGATAGGAGTAACGGATCAGTGGTTCTTTGGTTGTCCTTTTCCCTGGCGGCTAGTCCGCACATACCTTTGGTTAAAGTTAGTTAGCTTGTAACCCCTGGCCTGGTTGCTTAGTCAGAGGGCCCCTTGTTATCACCCTGTCTCGGATTTCCCTTTGTCTCCCATTAAGACCTGTGGGGGCATCGGGGTTGGGCAGACATAATCCGCCCTTCGAACGCGGCTGCCATGGGCTCAAGCAACCATAGTCTCGCAAGGGATTTCTGATAACACGGGCGAGACAACGGAGTTAGGGCGCCAGGGGTTACTAGGCTCTCCTGCTCCCACAACCAGCATATCTTCCCAGTACTCAGACCTCTGCCATAAGATCTCTTCTGGTCTGGAGTACGGGAATCATAACATTATCACCGGCCCAAACAAAAGAAAAAATTTAAATTAACAGGAGTTAATTTTTTCACTTATTCAGTTGGGAGATTTTGTCGGCCTCATGAATCCCGCCGGTATTGGGCCAAATCCTGGACAGCTTCTAGTTAGTCAGATTCAAGAACTTACTCAGATGGTTCAGGATCTGTCCCTCCGGGTGAGGTCACAGGAAGATCTGTTACGGACTTCCCCGAGGGTCATCCCTGAACCAAAAATGCATCTGCCTGACCGTTTTTCTGGGGATAGAAAACAGTTTTTTAATTTTAAAGAGTCTTGTAAACTTTATTTTCGTTTAAGACCAGTCTCCTCAGGTACGGAGGCTCAGCGGGTTGGAATTATTATTTCTCTGCTTCAGGGGGATCCTCAGACCTGGGCTTTTGGTTTAAAGACAGACGATCCGGCCTTATCGTCTGTAGACGCCTTTTTAAAATCTTTAGGGCTATTGTATGACGACCCTGATAGAGAGGCGTCCGCTGAGAGTCAGTTGCGTGCTCTTAGACAGGGTAGGAATCCCGCAGAG
Organism: Pseudophryne corroboree; assembly: GCF_028390025.1. NCBI lineage: Eukaryota > Metazoa > Chordata > Amphibia > Anura > Myobatrachidae > Pseudophryne > Pseudophryne corroboree. The sequence goes on from NW_026968630.1 coordinate 50,362, forward strand.
AATTATTGTACGGAGTTTCGCCGTTGGTCGAACGACTGTGGATGGAATGACCCAGCCCTGCGCAGTCAGTTTCGCCTCGGCTTATCTGAATCTATAAAAGACAGTCTCCTTCAGTATCCCGCTCCTGAGACTCTTGATAAACTCATGGAGCTCTCTATTAAGATAGATCGTCGGCTCAGAGAGCGGAGGGCTGAAAAAGGGGCATCTGTCGGGTCTTCTCCTTGTGTGCTTTCCATTCCTGTAGACATGGAGGAGCCTATGCAGATAGGTCTCTCCAAATTGTCTCCTGAAGAAAGAACCAGGAGGCAAAATTCTGGTCTTTGTTTATACTGTGGAGGTAAGGGACATTTTGCCCGTAGTTGTCCGAACAAATCGGGAAACTTCCTGACCAAGTGAGTTGTGAGGGGGTTCACTTTGGTCTGCAGCTCATCTCCTCAAATAATTCACTGTTAGTTCCTGCTAAAGTTTCCTTTGGCAGCCTCTGTTCCTCGGTCTCTGCTTTTGTGGACAGTGGAGCTGCAGGGAACTTTATGGATTTACATGGGCCAAGGCCTTAGGTATCCCTCAGTTAACCTTGGGTAGGTGTGTCACCATGCATGGTTTAGATGGGGGTCCCTTGTCCAATGGGGTTATTTCTCTAGGTACACCTCCTGTTTTACTCTCGGTGGGTGCCCTGCATTCTGAAAAGATTGAGTTTTTCCTTACTCATTGTCCAGCAGTTCCTGTGGTTCTGGGTCACCCTTGGCTGGCCTTTCATAATCCCATCATTGATTGGCAGTCGGGGGAGATCTTACAATGGGGTACCATCTGTAGTAAAGAATGTATTACGCTTCCTATCCGAGTAGCTGCCGCCGTTCCTGCACCCATTCCTGAGGAATATCAGGATTTTGTCGACGTGTTTTCCAAGGGCAATGCGGATATTCTGCCTCCCCATAGGCCTTACGATTGTGCCATTGAGCTAATTCCTGGTGCCACGTTGCCTAAAGGAAGGTTATATGCATTGTCTGGTCCTGAAACTGTGGCCATGAATGAGTATGTGAAAGAAAGCCTTGGGAAAGGGTTTATCAGGCCATCTAAATCCCCATTAAGTGCAGGTTTCTTCTTCGTAGAGAAGAAGGATGGTTCACTCAGACCCTGCATTGACTTTAGAGCTTTGAATAAAATCTCAGTAAAGAATACTTACCCTCTGCCGCTGATCTCTGTCCTCTTTGATCAGCTACGTTCGGCTGTGATTTTTTCCAAAATTGACCTTAGAGGAGCATATAACCTCATCAGAATCAAGTCAGGGGATGAGTGGAAAACGGCATTCAGTACTCAATCAGGCCACTATGAGTATCTGGTTATGCCATTCGGCCTGTCAAACGCTCCGGCAGTTTTCCAGGATCTCATTAATGATGTGCTCCGTGAATTTCTTGGAAGATTCGTTGTAGTCTACTTAGACGATATTTTGATATATTCTGACTCTGAAGAACAACATGTTACCCAGGTGCGTCAGGTGCTAAAGAAATTACGTGAAAATCACCTACAGATGTAGCCACCTTTATCTTGACTGTTTCTCCGCCGAGACGGGCGTTTAGTCACGCTAATGCGATAGCTGAGTTTCATCACAGGCAGGCGCGTTGAGGCGATCTAGATACTCATCATGCATTACACATCTCCACCACTGTGTCGCTAATGCTCCACTAATCCAGTACTTTCGATCGTACAGTATAGCGGCGGATTGATCTACAGCTCTGGCAATACTGTAGGCGTAACGGGAGGCGGTGGAAAAAGTATGGAGTACTGTACAGTATGTGTATGGAGACGCAACTACAGTAATTGTGTAAAAGGAAGAATGTACAGTACAATGTATAAACACCGTGCTTTTAAAATATATGAGCGTCTGAGTTCGCTAATGCATAATGGGAATGGAGGGCTAGCCGGAGGCGGAGGAAAACACCGTGCTTTACAAATGCGAGCGTCCGAGTCCTCTAAGGCATAAACCAACAGCAATGGGGCGGGGGCCGGCCGCTGTTTGCAGTACTTTCACACATGAAATTGGAAATCTCTCATGAGGCGTCGTGGGCTAGGGGTGAAGGCTCCCACCTCCCTCGCTGGGGGTCCAGGGTTCGAGACCTGATGTGCTTTCTTTCTTTTTTTTTTTTTTTTTTTCTGTAATAATGCACTGTATTCTTTTATTTACACTGTAAGACAGTCAATGGAAGGATGCACACAGATTTCACATAAATCAAAGTACATCTGCAGGAGCGATTCTTTACGCTAAATGCACCTAAACAGCGGGAATGAAATGAGTGTATTCTGACGCTACCAACTGAGCAAAACAGTACTGTAGATCTTCAGCGTTTGTGTATTGCACAGGACCTGAATTTCCTCCCTGTGCAGGCCCCCAGGGGGGAAGGGTGATGGGGGTAGGGGGGAGACGATGGAAAATACTGTGCCTTTGAAATGCAATTACATGAGCGTCCGAGTACACTACGGCATACTGTAAACCAACACCAATGGGAAGGAAGTGCCAACCTTATTTTTAATGTGTTCCCGTGACATTCACTTTAAAAAAAAAAAATTTCTCTCCAATACAGTACATCCAATGGAAGGATGCACACAGGTTTCACATACTGTACAGTAAATCAAAGTACATCTGCAGGAGCGATTCTTTACGCTAAATGCAACCTACAGTACAGTACTGTAAGTGAGCAAAACAGTACTACAGTGGGCGTTTGTGTATTGCACATGACCAGCATTTGCATTCCCTCCCTGTCTACTGCATGATCTGTGCAGGCTCCCATGGGGGAAGGGCAGCAGGCTAGCCGGAGGCGGAGGAAAACACCGTGCTTTACAAATGCGAGCGTCCGAGTCCTCTAAGGCATAAACCAACAGCAATGGGGCGGGGGCTCAATTGAAGAGGTACGTTAGGAGTGTTGCAAAGCCAACAACAAAACAGCAACTGGTGGATGGGATAAAGAAATTTTGGCTAGAAGTACTCACACCTGAACATTGTAATAATTATATAAATCACCTGTATAAAGTATTACCTGTTGTAGTTGAAAGAAATGGTCAAGCCACAAATATGTAGTTCTGTATTTTCTGTTTAAAATTTTAAATTGGTGCATTATTAAAAAAAATGATAAAATTGCCTTTGTCTGATTATTGCATAAACTAATGTAGAATATTATACAGTAGTAATGTTATTGATGTGTACTGTATGAACAGTTATTTTCAGTTTTATAAGTCCTGAATAAGAGTACTGTACATTTTGATCAGTGCAGTACATGGAATCGGATGTTGTAATACTTTATTTTTACATTAATATTGATGTTTTTCCAATAAATATTCAATTTTACAGTATGGTACGGTACAGTACATGAGGGTACCTGTACAGTATGATACGTCATTATGGGGGAGAAATACTGTATCCACTAAATGTACAGTAAAATGTTTTTTTCTTATTACAAACACACAAATGCATCTCAGATGGAAATATGCTATACACAGCAGACAGCTTATGGTGACAGAACTTCCCTACTGTATCCCCTACCAATAGTCGTGGTATATTTTAGATTGCCTAATGAGACACTCCTGCAGCATTGCCAATGATTCATGTAAAACCTGTGTGCAAACAGTATCTGTATTGAATGCAAAGTACAGTAAGAGTACAGTATACAGTATTATCAGAGCCAAACCTGACCAACATGATGCCCTAGGCTAGATTTTGGCTGATGCCCTCTTGCACAGATGCTACGTAGTTCCGCCTCTAACCCTGCACCCCTTTCCCAGCACCATCACCCATTTTGGCGCTCCTACCCCCTATAATCTAAATAAGAACAATGTGCACATTTAGTGCCAGCCCAAAACAGTGTACAGTATGTTCTTGCTGGGAAGGGGCATGGTAACACAATAATACCCGAAGATGAAATGACACAACACAGTACTGCAACTTTATTCACATTATATCATGCAGTGGTGTCTCTTATTCTCATGACATCATATCATAGTACCACATTACTCCTAACAGTAATGCCCCTTATTCACATTACACCCCACCACATTCATCTTTATGTACATTAGACCACAGGTTCTCAAACTCAGTCCTCAGGACCCCACACAGTGCAGGTTTTGCAGGTCTCACAGAATCACAAGTGAAAAATTAGCTCCACCTACTGTACTGTATGGACCTTCTAAAATGTGTCAGTTAGTAATGAATACATCTGTGCACTTGCTGGTTTACCTGCAAAACATGCACTGTGTGGGGTCCTGAGGACCAAGTTTGAGAACCACTGCATTAGACCATGCAGTAGTGCCCTTTCCTTATGTTACACCAGAAAATATTGTAGTACACCTTATACACATACAGTACAGTAATGCCACACATTAGTAATGCATTTCATATTTAAATTTTCTGATTTAATTTCATAGAGCCGCAGTCACTCACAGAATATAGGCATGTACTGTAGCATCTCATTTTATTCTGCAGAAGCTGATTATTCCCGTTTGGCTAGTTTGCCGCCTCTGTACAGTATATCACAATAGAAAAAAGTTATAGTGTCAGTGAAAAAAGCACCTCATGACAGATACTGTACACAAGCTCATGTCTAAATACTGTATACTGTAAGCAGTGACATTAAGGGGTACAGTACTGTATATGCAATTGCAGTCGAATTCCGGCAGGAATACGGAAAAAATGGACACGGGATCCCCCATCTTTTTAGAACCAGCACCGGGCTCTGCGCCTGGTCCTGGTGCAAAAAATAAGGGGGACAAAAAAAGCGTAGGGGTTCCCCATATTTTTTGAATCAGCACTGGGCTCCACTAGCTGGACAGATAATGCACAGCCGGGGGAGACTTTTATACCGGTCCCTGCGGCCATGGAATTAAATACCCAACTAGTCACACCTGGCCGGAGTACCCTGGAGGAGTGGGGGCCCCTTAAATCAAGGGGACCCCCCTCCAGCCACTCGATTATCTCTATCACCCCTGTGTATTGTAGCTAGGGGATTGTGACGCTCCTTCAGCATTGCCCCGTACCCTGCAAAATCTGTGCTGTTATTTGCTCCATAGCTGAGTGCCTCCTAGGAGCTACTGTAGGAGTCACAGGCGGTAGCCATTTCAATTGAGTCTGCCCTGCTATAGAATTGTACAGGTATGTGTACATTACCGTACGGTGCATAGAACCTTTACAGTAGAAACTCTCCTGCAGCTTTGGCCTGCTTTACTGTATGTACTGTAAAACTTGTGTTTTGTCAGTTTGCTATGCGACCGAGCCCGGTGTAACGTACAGTACTGTAATGTGCATAGACCTCGCTTACAGTATCTCTGTGTATTTTGGCTAGGGGATTGTGACGCTCCTTCAGCATCGCCCCGTAGCCTGCACAGCTTATGCCATTTCTCATTCCATACCCAACTGCTGCCTGCCACGAGGTGGGGGTTCAGGAGGTGGGGGTTCATGGGTAGTGGTCGTTTTGACAGTGTGCTATGCGATTGAGTCCGGTGTACCGTAATAATGTATGCAATCCTACAGTAGCTTATCCCTCCCCTGTGTATTTTGGCTAGGGGATTGTGACGCTCCTTCAGCATTGCCCCATAACCTGCACAAGGGTTCAGGGGCGGCGGCCATTTTGCCAGTGTGCTACAGTATGTCATCGAGTCCGGTGTACCATAATATGCATACTGTGTATTTTAGCTAGGGGATTGTGACGCTCCTTCAGCATTGCCCCATAGTCTGTACAATCTGGACTATTACTTGCTCCGTAGCCTAGGGCCTCTGTGGGGCAAGGAGTCATAGGTGGTAGCCATTTCTATTCAGTCTGCCCAGCTACAGAATTGTATGTGTACTGTGTACGGAGCATAGAACCTTAACCTGCATAGAACCTGCACATTATGGTACACCGGACTCGATCGCATAGAACCGCTCATGCAGCTACTGTATGCCCTGGTTTACAGTATGTGAATAAAAAAAATAATAAAGTGTCTGAAAAAAACTACAGTAACATGCATTCGTACTTAAGGAATCGAACCCTGGACTCTGAGTATAGGAAGCGAAACACTTCACCACTTCGCCGCAGACAAATGTATAAATCCGTTGGTTTTGATTATGCTGTAATGGCTACGGGATTAGGACGATAACATACTGTAGAAAATTCCTAATCTTGAGAGGCAATAGTGAACTTGTAACACACATCCATTTGCGACAGTGTACACTACTGGTTTTACAGTACTGTGTTTTGTCTGCGGGACTTGGACGCTCACATACAGTATTCATAAAGTATTGTAGATGGATCATATACTGTATGCTGTACTACTGTATTTGCGTCGGTGTCGTACTGTATATACAGTACTGTATTAAATAATGCAGCGTAATGAGTACAGTATTTACTGTATGCAGCGTAATGAGACGCCTTAGTAAAGTAGTCCTTATTATGTATGTCAGTATTGTATTTTACGGGAGACCACACGCATGCGCAGTGGTGATTGTAAAAAGCGACATCTGGTGGCTGATTGCAGGTATTACACGTAAAGGTAACGCCAAACGTCAAATGTCTGTCTCCGTGCGATTAGATAGCCTCTCTGTGGCTAGGCGCGCCTCGCTACGCCACAGTACGCTGCGTATGGTCGAACGGGACAAACGCCGCGGCCACTCAAGATAAAGGTGGCTACATCTGTATATGCCAAACTGGAGAAGTGTGAATTTCATGTCACGGAGGTATCCTTTTTAGGGTACATTATTTCCCCTCGGGGATTCCGTATGGAACCGAAGAAGCTCCAAGCCATCCTTAGTTGGGCGCAACCCACCAATTTAAAAGCAATTCAGCGCTTTTTAGGGTTTGCAAACTACTATAGAAGATTTATTCACTCTTTCTCTGACCTAGTTGCTCCCATTGTGGCACTTACTAAGAAGGGAGCAGATCCTACCAATTGGTCATGTGAAGCTGAGTTATCTTTTCAGGCCTTGAAACAAGCCTTTGTCTCAGCCCCTGTCCTTAGACATCCCAACCCAGAATTGCCTTTCATTGTTGAGGTTGATGCCTCGGAGGTTGGAGTAGGGGCTATCCTTTCTCAGAAGGATCCAGATTCCCTTGAATTACATCCTTGTGCCTTTATGTCCAGGAAATTCTCATCTGCAGAATCCAACTACGATGTTGGTAACCGGGAATTGCTGGCTATTAAATGGGCTTTCGAGGAGTGGAGGCATTGGCTTGAAGGAGCGACCCATACCATTTCAGTTTTGACTGATCACAAAAATCTTCAATACATTGAATCTGCCAAACGACTGAATGCCCGGCAGGCTCGTTGGGCTTTATTTTTTACTCGTTTCAAATTCATTATCACCTTCAGGCCAGGTTCCAAGAATACTAAGGCAGATGCCCTGTCACGCAGTTTTCTTCCAGTTCAAGACAACAGTCCTGTTACTCCCATACTTCCGTCTTCAGTCATTCGGGCAGGCCTCACACAGGATGTATTTACCCAGTTAAAGCTGCTTCAACATCAAGCTCCTGGAAATACTCCTGCTGGTCGTCTTTTTGTCCCTGAGTTTTTGAGAGCTACTGTTTTGGCGGAGTTTCATGATAGCAAGGTTGCCGGGCATCCGGGAATCGCTAAGACTTTGGAGTTAGTCTCCCGCTCAGTATGGTGGCCTGGTCTTTCCAAAGACATTAAAGAGTTTGTTTTTTCTTGTCAGGTCTGTGCACAGCATAAAGTTCCCCGTTCTTTGCCTATAGGTCAACTTATGCCCTTGAATGTTCCCCTTAGGCCATGGTCGCATATCTCCATGGATTTTGTGGTGGACCTCCCTCTGTCAGCCGGATGCCGAGTCATATGGGTGGTAGTGGACCGTTTTAGCAAGATGGCCCATTTCATTGCTCTTCCCCGATTGCCATCTGCCCAGGGATTGGCAGTCTTGTTCCTCCGCCATGTTTTCAGACTCCATGGCTTACCCACTGATATTGTCTCTGACAGGGGTCCACAATTCATTGCACAATTTTGGAAGTCCTTTTGTGCTTCGTTGAAGATGAAATTATCATTAACCTCCGGCTATCATCCCCAATCCAATGGACAGACTGAGCGAGTTAACCAATCTCTTAAACAATATTTGCGTTTGTACTCGGCCAAACTCCAAAATGACTGGTCTGAGTTTCTTCCATTGGCGGAGTTTGCTTATAATAATGCCTGTCATTCCTCCACCAATGTGTCTCCATTTTTTGCAGTTTTTGGTTTTCACCCCAGAGCTAATTCATTTTTTCAACATTCCTCTGTCTCCTCTCTGGCCCTGACCTCTCATCTTAAACTTATTTGGAAAAAAGTGCACCTGGCTCTCAGAAAAGCAGCATTCCGGGAAAAAAGATTTTCTGACAGACTCCGGCGGCCGTGCACTTTTAAAGTAGGAGACAGGGTGTGGTTGTCGACTCGCAACATTAAACTCCGACAAACCTCAGCCAGATTGGGTCCTAGATTTTTTGGACCATTTCTCATTATCAAAAAAGTCAATCCAGTTGCTTTCCGGTTACGCTTACCAAAAACTTTACGGATCGGAAATACCTTCCATTGCTCATTGCTTAAACCTTATGTTTCGTCCAGTAGATTTCCTCGTAGAATATCTCAGGGGAGATCTCCAGTAAATGTACAGGGTCAGCAGGAGTTCTTGGTGGAGAAGGTTCTCGATTCCAAGTTGTCCCGGGGTCGGCTTTATTTTTTGGTACATTGGAGAGGTTATGGGCCAGAGGAAAGGTCTTGGGTCCTGGATGAGGACCTTCATGCCCCAAGGCTCAAAAGGGCATTTTTTCGAGAATTTCCTCAGAAACCTGGCTTTAGGGGTTCCTTGACCCCTCCTCAAGGGGGGGGTACTGTTAGGCGCCGGGGTCCGCTCGTCGGTGCGGCCCGGCGCCTAGCAACCAGGGACGCCGTGCGCGTTCAGCCGCCGGCTCCCTGGCAACGCTAGACGCCGGGCGCACAGAGCCGCTCTGACCTTAGCAACAGGGACGCCACGTTCAGCCGCGTTCCCCGTTGCTGGGTCTGTCCTAAATTACCTGATTATGTGCTGGCCGTGCAGCATGCAAGCTGCACGGCATTTCCATTGATTACCCTGTCTGGATCTTGATTGGAGGGTTCCTGAATAAAGGCACCCTCAGGACTTCTTACAGACGCCGGTGATAGCTTCCTGTTTGCCTGTGTCTGCTACAGAGAGTGTCCAGTCCTGCTCAATCCGGTTGTTCCTGTCCTCAGAGATCCTGTACTCGGAAGTTTGCCATCTATTCCTGGAGTCTGACCGAGCACCTTTAACATCCTGTGGTGTTCGTGAGTCGCGGCTCAGCCGTGTGTTGCGGCTTGTCCGCTTACTGTTTATTATTTAGTTAATTTGTGTTCTGGAGCTTTTGCGGAGGATTCCGCTCCCACAGATCCACTCTGGTATCCAGCGGTGCTGGATAGGAGTAACGGATCAGTGGTTCTTTGGTTGTCCTTTTCCCTGGCGGCTAGTCCGCACATACCTTTGGTTAAAGTTAGTTAGCTTGTAACCCCTGGCCTGGTTGCTTAGTCAGAGGGCCCCTTGTTATCACCCTGTCTCGGATTTCCCTTTGTCTCCCATTAAGACCTGCGGGGGCATCGGGGTTGGGCAGACATAATCCGCCCTTCGAACGCGGCTGCCATGGGCTCAAGCAACCATAGTCTCGCAAGGGATTTCTGATAACACGGGCGAGACAACGGAGTTAGGGCGCCAGGGGTTACTAGGCTCTCCTGCTCCCACAACCAGCATATCTTCCCAGTACTCAGACCTCTGCCATAAGATCTCTTCTGGTCTGGAGTACGGGAATCATAACACCTATCTCCCCTGCAACCCCGGCCGCTAGACTGGCTTGGCATCTAGTTGCAGAAGATCGGGAGAGCAGAAGTTCGGGAGCATGTGATCACTTAGCAACGAACGGACGTTAGCAGGGAGCCGCAGCAGCCTTAACAGTTTGATACTTTAAAAAAATAACAATAATAATATATATATACCGTATATATATATATATATATATATATATATATATATGCATACGTACGGTATATATATAGTCCTGACTGACATTTCAATGACCCACCCTGTAGCTGACTATCTTAACCATTGGGCAATTCCTCAAAAATAAACTGATAATTAGCTTCCAGTTATTTTATTTTTTTACAGTGTTACTGTTACTACAAAATTAGCATTTGGTGGATTCAAGATTCTAAAACCAGGGCCACCCCAAGCTGCTCTCACATTGTGGGGATACATTAAATGTGTTATCTTATTTTGCATTATCTGTCTCCACCATTAACTCCCTCCCTTAAATTCATTCTCTCTCAAATCATTGTTGACCTCCTCTTATCGACACCTTATTTTATTCTACCCAAATCATAATAACAACCCCCACCCCCCATGAAGTAATTCTCTCCCAGTTCTCCCCAACATAAATGGTCCTAATACACAAATCAATCACCTATTTGGACAGCCATGCCTGTTACGAAACGTAAGACTTTGAACGAGACTTGCTCAAGAGATTAAGAACTCCACAATAAGGTACTGTATGTACCAGATAGTTTGACTGTACAGCAAAGTACACCATACTCATTCTGATTCCCTGCCAGACTGTTTTTCTATTGATGTTTTTAATGAATGACCACATACCTGTCACGGTGGGGTTGAGCTCTTCTTTTGGAATCCAACGTGATTCATAGATCTTCAGGCCGTGACCCTTGTACACCCAGGGTTGAGACTCAAAGAACACACACAGCAGGTCTTCTTGCCTATAAGAGCTGCTTTTCCTATAAGAATGTATGCATCTACTGGTACTGTGATGCCCAGCAGGACATACGCCACTGGTAGTAGTATGGGCTCAACCTCTAGGTGACCTGAATCAAAGCTGGCAGGAACTGAAACCCTAAGACAACTAAGTGGGCAGCAAGGATATACAGGGAGAAGGGAAGGTAAACTATGGCTGAGTTACTAAAACTAAAATACACCCCAAAGTGGGGATAACCTCCGGGCTGGGTGGACTGTACTTATCTTACAGCTAGTACTAAACGAATACTAAAGAAAGACTAAGGAATATAATTTGCAAATATTATTCAATGAAGAGGGCTGGTACAGAGCAGGAGCTGGAAGCCAGAGCTGACACTATCAACGATCACTGGGAAGAAGGCGAGAATTCCGTATACAGGAACTGGAAAACAGCAACAAGGGCTCCCGCAGCAGGTAGGAACTATGACCAACACAGTACAATGGGCAGACTGGGCATATATATTGAGTAGTGACCAATGAACTGGTTCCATGCAGCCAAGCCTCCTTAATTACTAACTCCGTGCAGCCTGTGCACTGCACGTCCCATCCAGCCCTAATGTATCTGTCATGCAGTCTGAGCACTGTACTTACAAAGCCCCCTTGCGGCATACCTAGTCGCTAAGCGACCGCAGGAAGCCGCCGGGCGGAAGCTCCTCAACTTCCCAGTAACCTAGCAACAGCTGGGACGCTGGGGAGAGCAAACTGGGTACTCATCATCAGAGTACGCCGGCTACTCGTAACAATACCTCAAATTCCATGGCACCCAAAATTGAGTTCTGAGTCACATTACAATGCAGGCCAGATAGAATAAGAAACCACTCTTGATTGTATTAAGGGGTCTATTCATGAAGCAGTGAAAAGTGTGGAGAAGTGAGCCAGTGGAGAAGTTGGCCATGGCAACCAATCAGCATTGATGTTACATTTATAGTTTGCATACTATACAATTGTGCGGAGCAGCTGATTGGTTGCCATGGGCTCACTTTTCCACTCTTTCACCGCTTCATGAATAGACCCCTAAGTAACTAATTATTAGGTAAACATGTTCAAATAAAAAGTTTGGAACCATATTTTTTTAATTAAGGTGTTATTAATTAGTTTAATTTCACTAATACTTTACATAACTTATACATATTTGTATCTCTATATTCAGAAGAAATAACTATTTTGATCACTTACTGGGTTTTAATTTTCTTTTTTTTTATTACATTTGTATTATTTATTAATTAGAAAAGTAAAATCAAGATGGAGATAACATTGGAATATAGATGACTGGAATGATATAAATATAACTACTGTACGTCATCCAATATCTGGCTGAATTATTATGTTTGTGAGGGTGGTAATTATTAGTGATGAGCGGGTTCTGTTTCTTGGAAACCGAACCCCCCCGAACTTCACCCATTTTACACGGGTCCGAGGCATACTCGGATTCTCCCGTATGGCTCGGGTAACCCGAGAGCGCCCGAACGTCATCATCCCGCTGTCGGATTCTTGCGAGATTCGGATTCTATATAAGCAGCCGCGCGTCGCCGCCATTTTCACTCGTGCATTGGAAATGTTAGGGAGAGGACGTGGCTGGCGTCCTCTCCGTTATTGTTGAACTTGATTGTGCACTATTGCTTAATTGTGGGGAGGGCTGGGGAGCAGCTGTATAATACAAGAGGAGTACAGTGCAGAGTTTTGCTGATCAGTGACCACCAGTTATCCGTTCTCTGCCTGAAAAAAACGCTCCATATCTGTGCTCAGTGTGCTGCATATATCTGTGCTCACACTGCTTAATTGTGGGGACTGGGGAGCAGCTGTATTATATAGCAGGAGTACAGTGCAGAGTTTTGCTGACAGTGACCACCAGTATACGTTGTCTGCCTGAAAAACACTCCATATCTGTGCTCAGTGTGCTGCTTTATTGTGGGGACTGGGGACCACCAGTATAATAATATATATAGGAGGAGTACAGTGCAGAGTTTTGCTGACCAGTGACCACCAGTATATAATATATAGCATTACGGTACAGTAGGCCACTGCTGTACCTACCTCTGTGTCGTCATTAAGTATACTATCCATCTACATTCTATACCTGTGGTGCATTTTAGTTTTGCAGTTTGCTGACACAGTGACCACCAGTATACTATATATAGCAGTACGGTACGGAAGGCCACTGCTGTACCTACCTCTGTGTCGTCATTAAGTATACTATCCATCTACATTCTATACCTGTGGTGCATTATAGTTTTGCAGTTTGCTGACACAGTGACCACCAGTATACTATATATAGCAGTACGGTATGGAAGGCCACTGCTGTACCTACCTCTGTGTCGTCATTAAGTATACTATCCATCTACATTCTATACCTGTGGTGCATTTTAGTTTTGCAGTTTGCTGACACAGTGACCACCAGTATACTATATATAGCAGTACGGAAGGCCACTGCTGTACCTACCTCTGTGTCGTCATTAAGTATACTATCCATCTACATTCTATACCTGTGGTTCATTTTAGTTTTGCAGTTTGCTGACACAGTGACCACCAGTATACTATATATAGCAGTACGGTACGGAAGGCCACTGCTGTACCTACCTCTGTGTCGTCATTAAGTATACTATCCATCTACATTCTATACCTGTGGTGCATTTTAGTTTTGCAGTTTGCTGACACAGTGACCACCAGTATACTATATATAGCAGTACGGAAGGCCACTGCTGTACCTACCTCTGTGTCGTCATTAAGTAAACTATCCATCTACATTCTATACCTGTGGTGCATTTTAGTTTTGCAGATTGCTGACAGTGACCACCAGTATATATAGCAGTACGGTACGGAAGGCCACTGCTCTACCTACCTCTGTGTCGTCAAGTATACTATCCATTCATACCTGTGGTGCATTTCAGTTGTGCGCAGTATATATAGTAGTAGGCCATTGCTATTGATAGTTACTGGCATATAATTCCACACATTAAAAAATGGAGAACAAAAATGTGGAGGTTAAAATAGGGAAAGATCAAGATCCACTTCCACCTCGTGCTGAAGCTGCTGCCACTAGTCATGGCCGAGACGATGAAATGCCATCAACGTCGTCTGCCAAGGCCGATGCCCAATGTCATAGTAGAGAGCATGTAAAATCCAAAAAACAAAATTTAAGTAAAATGACCCAAAAATCGAAATTAAAAGCGTCTGAGGAGAAGCGTAAACTTGCCAATATGCCATTTACGACACGGAGTGGCAAGGAACGGCTGAGGCCCTGGCCTATGTTCATGGCTAGTGGTTCAACTTCACATGAGGATGGAAGCACTCATCCTCTCGCTAGAAAAATGAAAAGACTTAAGCTGGCAAAAGCACAGCAAAGAACTGTGCGTTCTTCTAAATCACAAATCCCCAAGGAGAGTCCAATTGTGTCGGTTGCGATGCCTGACCTTCCCAACACTGGACGGGGAGAGCTTGCGCCTTCCACCATTTGCACGCCCCCTGCAAGTGCTGGAAGGAGCACCTGCAGTCCAGTTCCTGATAGTCAAATTGAAGATGTCACTCTTGAAGTACACCAGGATGAGGATATGGGTGTTGCTGGCGCTGGGGAGGAAATTGACAAGGAGGATTCTGATGGTGAGGTGGTTTGTTTAAGTCAGGCACCCGGGGAGACACCTGTTGTCTGTGGGACGAATATGGCCATTAACATGCCTGGTCAAAATACAAAACAAATCAGCTCTTCGGTGTGGAATTATTTCAACACAAAAGCGGACAACAGGTGTCAAGCCGTGTGTTGCCTTTGTCAAGCTGTAATAAGTAGGGGTAAGGACGTTAACCACCTTGGAACATCCTCCCTTATATGTCACCTGCAGCGCATTCATCATAAGTCAGTGACAAGTTCAAAAACTTTGGGTGACAGCGGAAGCAGTCCACTGACCACTAAATCCCTTCCTCTTGTAACCTAGCTCCTACAAACCACACCACCGACTCCCTCAGTGTCAATTTCCTCCTTACCCAGGAAAGCCAATAGTCCTGCAGGCCATGTCACTGGCAAGTCTGACGAGTCCTCTCCTGCCTGGGAATCCTCCGATGCATCCTTGAGTGTAACGCCTACTGCTGCTGGCGCTGCTGTTGTAGCTGCTGGGAGTCGATATTCATCCCAGAGGGGAAGTCGGAAGACCACTTGTACTACTTCCAGTAAGCAATTGACTGTCCAACAGTCCTTTGCGAGGAAGATGAAATATCACAGCAGTCATCCTGCTGCAAAGCAGATAACTCAGGCCTTGGCAGCCTGGGCGGTGAGAAACGTGGTTCCGGTATCCACCGTTAATTCAGAGCCAACTAGAGACTTGATTGAGGTACTGTGTCCCCGGTACCAAATACCATCTAGGTTCCATTTCTCTAGGCAGGCGATACCGAAAATGTACACAGACCTCAGAAAAAGACTCACCAGTGTCCTAAAAAATGCAGTTGTACCCAATGTCCACTTAACCACGGACATGTGGACAAGTGGAGCAGGGCAGACTCAGGACTATATGACTGTGACAGCCCACTGGGTAGATGTATTGCCTCCCGCAGCAAGAACAGCAGCGGCGCCACCAGTAGCAGCATCTCGCAAACGCCAACTCGTTCCTAGGCAGGCTACGCTTTGTATCACCGCTTTCCAGAAGAGGCACACAGCTGACAACCTCTTACGGAAACTGAGGAAGATCATCGCAGAATGGCTTACCCCAATTGGACTCTCCTGGGGATTTGTGACATCGGACAACGCCAGCAATATTGTGCGTGCATTACATCTGGGCAAATTCCAGCACGTCCCATGTTTTGCACATACATTGAATTTGGTGGTGCAGAATTATTTAATAAACGACAGGGGCGTGCAAGAGATGCTGTCGGTGGCCCGAAGAATTGCGGGCCACTTTCGGCATTCAGCAACCGCGTACAGAAGACTGGAGCACCAGCAAACATTCCTGAACCTGCTCTGCCATCATCTGAAGCAAGAGGTGGTAACGAGGTGGAATTCAACCCTCTATATGCTTCAGAGGATGGAGGAGCAGCAAAAGGCCATTCAAGCCTATACATCTGCCCACGATATAGGCAAAGGAGGGGGAATGCACTTGACTCAAGCGCAGTGGAGAATGATTTCAACGTTGTGCAAGCTTCTGCAACCCTTTGAACTTGCCACACGTGAAGTCAGTTCAGACACTGCCAGCCTGAGTCAGGTAATTCCCCTCATCAGGCTTTTGCAGAAGAAGCTGGAGACATTGAAGGAGGAGCTAAAACAGAGCGATTCCGCTAGGCATGTGGGACTTGTGGATGGAGCCCTTAATTCGCTTAACCAGGATTCACGGGTGGTCAATCTGTTAAAATCAGAGCACTACATTTTGGCCACCGTGCTCGATCCTAGATTTAAAACCTACGTTGTATCTCTCTTTCCGGCAGACACAAGTCTGCATATGTTCAAAGACCTGCTGGTGAGAAAATTGTCAAGTCAAGCGGAACGTGACCCGTCAACATCTCCTCCTTCACATTCTCCTGCAACTGGGGTGCGAGGAAAAGGCTAAGAATTCCGAGCCCACCCGCTGGCGGTGATGCAGGGCAGTCTGGAGCGAGTGCTGACATCTGGTCCGGACTGAAGGACCTGCCAACGATTACTGACATGTCGTCTACTGTCACTTCATATGATTCTCTCACCATTGAAAGAATGGTGGAGGATTATATGAGTGACCGCATCCAAGTAGGCACGTCAGACAGTCCGTACGTATACTGGCAGGAAAAAGAGGCAATTTGGAGGCCCTTGCACAAACTGGCTTTATTCTACCTAAATTGCCCTCCCTCCAGTGTGTACTCCGAAAGAGTGTTTAGTGCAGCCGCTCACCTTGTCAGCAATCGGCGTAAGAGGTTACTTCCAGAAAATGTGGAGAAGATGATGTTCATCAAAATTAATTATAATCAATTCCTCCGTGGAGACATTCACCAGCAGCAATTGCCTCCACAAAGTACACAGGGACCTGAGATGGTGGATTCCAGTGGGGATGAATTAATAATCTGTGAGGAGGGGGATGTACACAGTGAAAGGGGTGAGGAATCGGATGATGATGATGAGGTGGACATCTTGCCTCTGTAGAGCCAGTTTGTGCAAGGAGAGATTGATTGCTTCTTTTTTTGGTGGGGGCCCAAACCAACCAGTCATTTCAGTCACAGTCGTGTGGCAGACCCTGTCGCTGAAATGATGGGTTCGTTAAAGTATGCATGTCCTGTTTATACAACATAAGGGTGGGTGGGAGGGCCCAAGGACAATTCCATCTTGCACCTCTTTTTTATTTAATTTTTCTTTGCATCATGTGCTGTTTGGGGACAATTTTTTTGAAGTGCCATCCTGCCTGACACTGCAGTGCCACTCCTAGATGGGCCAGGTGTTTGTGTCGGCCACTTGTGTCGCTTAGCTTAGTCACACAGCGACCTTGGTGCGCCTCTTTTTTTCTTTGCATCATATGCTGTTTGGGACAATTTTTTTGAAGTGCCATCCTGCCTGACACAGCAGTGGCACTCCTAGATGGGCCAGGTGTTTGTGTCGGCCACTTGTGTCGCTTAGCTTAGTCACACAGCGACCTTGGTGCGCCTCTTTTTTTCTTTGCATCATGTGCTGTTTGGGGACTATTTTTTTGAAGTGCCATCCTGCCTGACACTGCAGTGCCACTCCTAGATGGGCCAGGTGTTTGTGTCGGCCACTTGTGTCGCTTAGCTTAGCCATCCAGCGACCTCGGTGCAAATTTTAGGACTAAAAATAATATTGTGAGGTGTGAGGTGTTCAGAATAGACTGGAAATGAGTGGAAATTATTGTTATTGAGGTTAATAAAACTATGGGATCAAAATGACCCCCAAATTCTATGATTTAAGCTGTTTTTTAGGGGTTTTTGTAAAAAACACCCGAATCCAAAACACACCCGAATCCGACAAAAAATTTTCGGTGAGGTTTTTGCCAAAATGCGTCCGAATCCAAAACACGGCCGCGGAACCGAATCCAAAACCAAAACACAAAACCCGAAAAATGTCCGGTGCACATCACTAGTAATTATCAATTATCAGTTTGCAAAGCAATTACAGTGTTTCATTTGTACAGAAGGAGTTTAGTGGGGTGAAATGGATTATTCTGTCAGATCTTTGTATTTAAAGGGTAGAAATACCTTATATCCAAAAACAGTAGAATATTTTTTTCTAGGAAGGTTGAATAGCAACTCTATAATCACTGGAGGAAAGTTTATAGGTTGATAGTTATAGTATCTGCTAAAAATTTTATGTTTGTGAGGTCCAAAGCTCAATCATTTGTGTGATATAAATATATATATATATATATATATATGGCGTGGTGAGAGTATGGCGCCACGAGTATATGTGTATAGGCCGGCTATAATGTTTAAAAATATATACACATAGAATATATTAGCCAAAAAGTGTAGACACTCCTTTAGGAATAAAAGGCGTCAGCTGACCCCAATATATAGGCAGTGATAAGCTGCCTGTTAGTTAAAAATGTGCAAGGGAGGGTTGGGGTAATAGCGACTCACAGTGTCCACGCATAAAAGGATATATATATGAAGAAACAGTAAAAATACGTATGTCTAAAAAACAGGGGGATATTTATTACAAATTCTAAAAATACAAAATATAATTCCAATAAGAGAATTGTATATTTTTGGATGGTCTAAAAAAGTGTAGAGAAAATATAAAACTATAAGTGACCTTCCTTTTTTAAGATAAGCACCTTTCTCTTATCTGAAAATACTTTTATATTTTTTATTGTTCTAGTTATGTTTTCTATGTTTTATTAGTTTAAATTCATGCTTTAAATCCAACCCTTATAGTTTTATATTTTCTCTACACTTTTTTAGACCATCCAAAAATATACAATTCTCTTATTGGAATTATATTTTGTATTTTTAGAATTTGTAATAAATATCCCCCTGTTTTTTAGACATACGTATTTTTACTGTTTCTTCATATATATATCCTTTTATGCGTGGACACTGTGAGTCGCTATTACCCCAACCCTCCCTTGCACATATATATATATATATATACACAAAGCCCATATATATATGGGGATTTGTATATATATATATATATATATATATATATATACAAAGCCCCATATATATATATATATATACGGCACTCACGGTTTGTAATTAAGGAAGACAATGGAAGCTGTAGCTTATGGCAACGTTTCAGTTCATTATTGAGCTTTTTCAAGCACAACAAGGTTATTCCGTTGTTTGCCTAGATAAAGCTAAACAGAAAGCATTGATGTTGCCAGTAGAACAATTGCTGCACCCTGTTAATAAGCTAAATGAAAAACAACGGCACATACCTGTATGGGTGAATCGTTTCACCCATATGAGCAATAAAATTCAACATGAGTCTAAAAAGCTGTGGCAGATAGTCTCTTCTGATCATGACTTGGTGCCCTAACATGATACCAACTTAATGACCTGTTACCAGCTAAAAAACCTGAAAGACTTTTTTGGTGCATAACGACATTATACATATGAGAGAAAAAATAGTAAATTTTTGGGACAAACCAAGAATGGTGGTTTTAGATGCCCAAATTTCACCACTTGTAGTCTTTTTTATAAGCACGTTAAATTTTCTTTCACCCTTATGCAGGTACCAATTACATTATAAAACACCATTTGACTTGTTCCAGCAAATTTTTGGTTTATGCCATTACCTGTCCGTGTTCTAAAATCTATGTCGGTAAAACTGATTGCACATTCAAGGTGAGGATGACACAACACTGTTCTGCCATTCGGGCAGCTATTGCAGAAGGAACTAGTGAGCAACCTGCGGCTCACCACTTCACGCTAGCCAATCACAATCGTTCTAGTTTGCGTTACCGCATTATTGACCATGTGCCAGCATTGACATGGGGGAAGGGGGGGGGAGACATGTCTAAATAATTTCTGATACTTTAAGCAAGGTGGATGGATCATTGGTTAAATGAGACACTAGGGTTACATTGTTTTTTGTACATGGTCCCTTTACTTTATTCCTTTTTGTCATTCCCGGTAATTGGTATATGTAAAATATTTCATGTGTAACCAGTAGTGCCTTGTATCATTTTATGTGAATTTTAGGTATGTCAATCGATGTGACAGTATTGTTGTATTTGTTACAACTGTTTAAATCTACTTTGATACTATTTATTGTAACAACATTTTGTGGATACATGGCTACATTGTTTTTATATTGGTGTTATTTGTATTTTGTAACCATTTTCTGAGAGCCAGTGCTTAATTGACCGGAAATACGTAACTAGTGTGGATTGATGTTTGGTGGCGGGGATTGCAGTTAAATTGGTCCGTATTCTCTATATGTGTTGTGCTTGAAAAAAGCTGAATAAAGAGCTGAAACGTTGCCATAAGCTTCAGCTTCCGTTATCTTCTTCTGTACACACCGTGAGTGCCGCCTGTGGGCTTTGTACATGGGGTGTTTATTGGAGGGAGCCCGGTGACGCATGCTCCAGAAGAAATCGAGGGCCGATGTGGGACACACACATATATATATATATATATACTGTACACATATATATATATATACTGTACACACACACACACACACACACACACACACACACACACACACATATATATATATATATATATACACACACACACACCAGTAGATGTCCGGCACTCTCACTTGCACAATTAGGTGCCCTGATTCTCTAATGTAAATCTCCAAATGCGTATCTGGTGGTTGAGGACGATTAAGACACTGGAATCAAATAAGTGCAATCAATGTTTCGGGGCAATAGCCCCTTTATCAAGACAATCTTGATAAAGGGGCTATTGCCCTGAAACATTGATTGCACTTACTTGTCTCCAGTGTCTTAATCATCCCCGAGTGCCAGATACACATTTGGAAATATATATATATATATATATATATATATATATATATGCGTTACCGCATTATTGAAATATATATATATATATATATATATATATTTATATATATATATAATGGTGAGGTCAGGGTTTTGTAAAAAACACCTACTAATGCAAAATAATTATAAAGTGACTTAGTATAAACAGTGTCTTAGCAAGTAAGGTGACTTGACAATAAAGTGCTGAAAGTGCTAAAGTTAATCAATATATTTGGAGGAAACATAGCTTTTAACCTTTATGTCTTCGGTCATATGACCATTATATTTCCAAGGTATATATAAAAAAGAAAATAAAAGCAAACATATCCGTATAAAAGCTATATATGAGAATCTGACACCGGGAGGATGACGTTCGACCTCAATGTGGGATCCGAGCCTGGTGGGAACACTTGAGCCATGGCCTGAGTGTTTAAAGGGGCGAAACACTTAAATCCCCCAATAGAGGTGAGGAGAAGCATTGCCTATATATATACACACACACATATATATATATACTTGCAAGTGGATGCAGCACTCCTGGCGATTCAAATATAAATATACACTGCTCAAAAAAATAAAGGGAACACTAAAATAACACATCCTAGATCTGAATGAATGAAATATTCTTATTAAATACTTTGTTCTTTACATAGTTGAATGTGCTGACAACAAAATCACACAAAAATTATCAATGGAAATCAAATGTATTAACCCATGGAGGTCTGGATTTGGAGTCACCCTCAAAATTAAAGTGGAAAAACACACTACAGGCTGATCCAACTTTGATGTAATGTCCTTAAAACAAGTCAGAATGAGGCTCAGTAGTGTGTGTGGCCTCCACGTGCCTGTATGTCCTCCTTACAACCCACATAAGTGGCTCAGGTAGTGCAGCTCATCCAGTATGGCACATCAATGCGAGCTGTGGCAAGAAGGTTTGCTGTGTCTGTCAGCGTAGTGTCCAGAGCATGGAGGCGCTACCAGGAGACAGGCCAGTACACCAGGAGACGTGGAGGAGACCATAGGAGGGCAACAACCCAGCAGCAGGACCGCTACCTCCGCCTTTGTGCAAGCAGGAACAGGAGGAGCACTGCCAGAGCCCTGCAAAATGACCTCCAGCAAGCCACAAATGTGCATGTGTCTACTCAAACGATCAGAAACAGACTCCATGAGGGTGGTATGAGGGCCCGACGTCCACAGGTGGGGGTTGTGCTTACAGCCCAACACCATGCAGGACGTTTGGCATTTGCCAGAGAACACCAAGATTGGCAAATTCGCCACTGGCGCCCTGTGCTCTTCACAGATGAAAGCAGGTTCTCACTGAGCACATGTGACAGACGTGACAGAGTCTGGAGATGCCAAGGAGAACGTTCTGCTGCCTGCAACATCCTCCAGCATGACCGGTTTGGCAGTGGGTCAGTAATGGTGTGGGGTGGCATTTCTTTGGGGGGCCGCACAGCCCTCCCTGTGCTCGCCAGAGGTAGCCTGACTGCCATTAGGTACCGAGATGAGATCCCCAGACCCCTTGTGAGACCATATGCTGGTGCGATTGACCCTGGGTTCCTCCTAATGCAAGACAATGCTAGACCTCATGTGGCTGGAGTGTGTCAGAAGTTCCTGCAAGATGAAGGCATTGATGCTATGGACTGGCCCGCCAGTTCCCCAGACCTGAATCCAATTGAGCACATCTGGGACATCATGTCTCGCTCCATCCACCAACGCCACATTGCACCACAGACTGTCCAGAAGTTGGCGGATGCTTTAGTCCAGGTCTGGGAGGAGATCCCTCAGGAGACCATCCGCCACCTCATCAGGAGCATGCCCAGGCGTTGTAGGGAGGTCATACAGACACGTGGAGGCCACACACACTACTGAGCCTCATTTTGACTTGTTTTAAGGACATTACATCAAAGTTGGATCAGCCTGTAGTGTGTTTTTCCACTTTAATTTTGAGGGTGACTCCAAATCCAGACCTCCATGGGTTAATAAATTTGATTTCCATTGATAATTTTTGTGTGATTTTGTTGTCAGCACATTCAACTATGTAAAGAATAAAGTATTTAATAAGAATATTTCATTCATTAAGATCTAGGATGTGTTATTTTAGTGTTCCCTTTATTTTTTTGAGCAGTGTACTTCACAAAGGAATCGTATTGGCAACGTTTCAGTGCCTTGTATTTAGGTGGCACTTTCGTCAGGTCTAAAATGACAATACAAAACAGTCTTTATATCAATTCACCGCCATGTGAAATGCCGCTTCCGGACGTGGGACTGCTCTCCCGGCCGGTCGGCGCAAGGTGGGTGACGTCCTCACCCGGCGTGCTCCCCGTCACCATAACAACATATCAACAATGGACTGGCTGGTATTAACCTGGTATTAATAAACATATACATTTTAAACATAGTTTTTCTAATTAAAACAACATAGATATGCATATCTACAGCTATAGGCACATATATATATTCAAGGCATAGGTACTTATGAACATCTACTAATGTACTTAATAGCTTAGTAATCCATAGTGCAGAAGAATGATAATAATAGAACACATAACCAAGCATCAAGCTACTGACACTGCACAATCGATATACACTTGATCATAACAAATCTCCATACACATAACATATGTGGAAATTATAAATAATTGCGCAATCCCAGATGGTCATTAAGACCTCTAGGGATTAAGGTCCCTAGCCAATGACTCCATCCAGACTCAATCTGTAGCAGCTTAGCGCCCTGTCTCCACCCCGTAGGGTTGCTGGCACATGATCAATCATATGATAACGTAAAGAAACTAATGGATGTTTTGCTTGAAAGTAGTGCCGGGCAACCGGTTGTTCGCTAGTACCACTAGCGATAGCCGCTCTTATAGCACTCCTGTGGGCTGTCAAACGTTCCTTAAATGTTCGTTCAGTTTTACCAATGTATGACAGCCCACAGGGGCATACCAACTGATAGAGCACATATCTGGAATTGCATGTAAGTCGATGACGTATAGTGTATGTCTTGCCTGATAGAGGGTGCTGAAAAGTATCCCCTGCTATCATATATTGGCACGTGGTAAAAGTGCATCTGATACATCCTTTCCTCTGTGTTAAGAATGTTGGAGAGCCGGACTATTTGAAAAACTCTCTCTCTCTCTCTCTCTCTCTCTCTCTCTCACTCTATATATATATATATATATATATATATATATATACACACTGTATATGCCAGTGACTGAAATGAGGACAAAAACTGTAGCAAGTAGATTAAACACAAGATAAACTGCCTTATAGACTGACCAGGTTATAGGAGAGACTCTAGATCAGGGGTGGGGAACCTCCGGCCCGCGGGCCGTACAAGGTCCGCGAAGCTGTTTGCTCCGGCCCACCCGCTTCTCTCAGTGAGACACGCCGCCGCTCAGTCCGGCGGCAGTGTGTCTCAGCTGTCAGGACAGGGAGGATAGCGCGGCTATGTCGGGTGGCGACGGCGGCGTGTAGGACTTGAAACCAGCCGCCGGTTCGTGAGCCAATCAGAGCTCGTGGACTGGCAGCCAATCAGGAGCCGCGGCTGCCGGTCCACGAGCTCTGATTGGCTCTCGAACCGGCAGCAGGTTTCAAGTCCTACACGCCGCCGCCCAACATAGCCGCGCTCTCCTTCGTGTCCTGACACACGAGAAATGCCGCCGAAAGGAGCAGCAAGCAGCGGTAAGCAGCACGGGGTAGGGGGGCATTTGTATACCTGGCACTGTGGGGACATCTGTATACCTGGCACTGTGGGGGCATTTGTATACCTGGCACTGTGGGGGCATCTGTATACCTGGCACTGTGGAGACATCTGTATACCTGGCACTGTGAGGGGCATTTGTATACCTGGCACTGTGAGGGGCATTTGTATACCTGGCACTGTGGGGGCATCTGTATACCTGGTACTGTGGGGGCATCTGTATACCTGGCACTGTGGGGGGCATCTGTATACCTGGCACTGTTGGGGCATCTTTATACCTGGCACTGTGGGGACATCTGTATACCTGGCACTGTGAGAGGCATTTGTATACCTGGCACTGTGGGGGCATCTGTATACCTGGCACTGTGGGGGGGGGGGCATTTGTATACCTGGCACTGTGGGGGCATTTGTATACCTGGCACGGTGAGGGGCATTTGTATACATGGCACTGTTGGGGCATTTGTATACATGGCACTGTGGGGGCATCTGTATACCTGGCACTGTGAGGGGCATTTGTATACCTGGCACTCTGAGGGGCATTTGTATACCTGGCACTATTGGGGGCAATTGTGGATCTGGCACCGCACTATTGGGGGCATATGTGTATCACTTCCCATTTTAACTGGCCACACCCATTTTTTGGCGCGCGCGCACACACAGTACCTCAAAAGGGCAGACCTTCTGGGGGGCAGGGTCATTTTTTAAGTTGGGAATTTTTGTATGGCCCCGAAGGATTTTATAAATATCCAAATGGCCCTCGGTAGAGAAAAGGTTCCCCACCCCTGCTCTAGATCATAGGTCTGCAAACTCGGTCCTCATTACCCCACACAGTGCATGTTTTGCAGGTAACTTAGCAGGTGCACATGTGTATTAAATTACTCCCAGACACATTTTAAAAGGTCCACAGGTGGAGTTAATTCTTTCACTTGTGATTCTGTGAGGAGACCTGGAAAACGTGCACTGTGTGGGGTAATGAGGACTGAGTTTGCAGACATATGCTCTAGATCAAGATTTGAAATATTTACTGTGTCAGATCAATTTGTTAGTATGTTTTTTTGAGAATTTGAAGATTTTCCTGAGTGTTAAAGAACTCAAATGGAGTCATACAGATTAATATTTTTCATCTGGTCGAAAAGTTTGTAATTGTCCTTAAAAAGCATTATCTTTGCTTAAAAAAAAAAAAAAAAATCTATCTATCTATCTATCTATCTATCTATCTATCTATCTATCTATCTGATAGATTAAAATTAGGATCTAAAACTATATTAAACCCGCATCTACAAAAATTTCCCTATGGGCATGTTGAGAGAGTTCAGGGCAGAATTTGCTATGGAAGGCATCCAGTCTCACATGATTCTTTATAATGCTGCCAAACTTACTGAAGTTTGTTTCAAATTACTGGTTACTATCAGGAAAAGACCTTGTGGGTCCACTATGATTAAAGAGATTGTGAGCGCTGGGAGATTATTCACCAGGATTGCTGTGTCCTTTGTTTTTATCATCCAAGGTTGAGTAAAATGTAAGTGGATAGTTTTTTTGTTTTTCAACTATGGATGTACAGTATATGAGTGAAATTTGTTTCCTGCAAAAAGTTACCTTATATGTACAGTACTTTTTGTATATTTAGTTATTGTATGGATCTTTTCTGAAGTACGTTTGTGTTAAAAGATGTTACTTTTAAATTCATATTTACTTGCAAAAGATAAGTCATCCAGATATTGGGGGTATCCAATTAGCTGCGATAATGCGATAAGCGATTGTGGCTAATGTTATCGCACCTATCTCCCAAAAAAACAGCTTATCGCCAATTACACACTCCTGTTTTTCGCACCTATCCTATTCCAGAATGGTGAAATTGGGATTCCCACGATAATTCTAGCTGGCAAAACCAGAGATAAGTTAAGGAGAAAATGGGTAAATTTGCCGGTACCCCCCAAAAAGCCAAACTAATAAAGGAAAACATTATAGAAGTCTATTAGTTGCCATAATAAAACTATTTGCCGTAATTAAATTGGGTCAAATGGCTGTTATATGCATTTTTTTTTTCAAAAACTAAAAACATCATAGAAAGCAATTTTTATTTCAGCAAAATATTGTAAGTGCTCTAATTAAATTTGGGGTATCTAAAAATGCGTATAAATATATATTTGGGTTATTTTAGGTGACTTTTTAAAAAAATGTGTAAACTGACCAATTACTCCCACCTGCAGGTCTAAAAACACTTGTCCCAGTCATCAAGCACCCAATATACCTATCCCATACCTTGTACCACAATTTCCATCACTTTGCACTTTTTGACCCCAAAAATGACATGTCATTATTGGCTAATTAAAAATAATTAAAAACATCTCAGTGCCTAATTAGTCATTTACGGGGTTGTCTAAGGGGTTCAGAACCAAATCCCCATATTTTTACCTTAAAATAGGGATTTTGCACTACTTACAGTGGCCCTTATTCCGAGTTGATCCCTCGCTAGCTGCTTTTAGCAGCATTGCACACGCTAGGCCGCCGCCCTCTGGGAGTGTATCTTAGCTTAGCAGAAGTGCGAATGAACGATTAGCAGAATTGCTCGAAAATATTTCCCTGCAGTTTCTGAGTAGCTCCAGACCTACTCCTAGAATGCGATCACTGCAGACAGTTTAGTTCCTGGTTTGACGTCACATACACGACCTGCGTTCGGCCAGCCACTCCCCCGTTTCCCCAGGCATGCCTGCGTTTTTACCTGACACGCCTGCGTTTGTAAGCACACTCCCGGAAAACGGCCAGTTACCGCCCAGAAACACCCCTTTCCTGTCAATCACTCACCGGTCAGCAGTGCGACTTAAAAGCGCCGCTAGACCTAGTGTAAAACTGCATCGGCTTTTGTGAAAGTACGTCGTGCGTGCGCACTGCGGCCCATGCGAATGTCTACCTGTATCACCTATTCAGAGATGGTAAAGGGAAATTTGCGATAAACTGTATGTAGACTTTTCATCAATAACTATTCGCACTTTTGCCGCTAATTGGATACCGAGTTAGCACGGCTAATTGGATACTCCCCCCCCCCACCATAGAGATAAGTGTAAAAGGACTGAAATCGTTATAAAAACTTTGTTTTAAAAACATTTTTTAAAGTGTGGTAGTTTTAGTAAAGGGCATAAGGCTTAAGAAGACGGAAATAAAAAGGTGCGAATTTGCAATATTATTTTTTGGAGAAATTAATATTGATATATCCTGTAGAGTGACTTTTAAATAGCATAAAAAAGTGTCCAGAGCTAATAATACACACAAGAAATAATAAAAAATAATAAAAAATAAAAATATATATATATATATATATATATATATATATATATATATAATACAAATAATTAGTATTTTTCTCTCAGCGGGCTTTGCAGGTCTAGGGGATATGCGCTTACCCTTCTCATGCGGCCTTCAGATGATGGAGAAGGGAGTTTAGCTGCGCTTGTAACGTAAGGCGCCTTTGTTTTATAAGATCAATTTTGTCACAAAATAGGCCACGGAATATGACTTGCTCTTAATTTATTCATACTTTGCATACTGTAAATCAGGGGTGTAACTCCCAGAAGCAATGGAGACACCTGCCCCCGGCTCCAAGCCCTGAAGGGGCACCTGTATGTACAGCAGCACCTGTGTGTTGATGTGTGGTAGGTTATATTGTTTCTGGCAGTGTAAATACTGGCTGCTTTATTTTTACACTGCAATTAAGATTTCAGTTTGAACACACCACACCCAAATCTAATTCTCTCTGCACATGTTATATCTGCCCCACCTGCAGTGCACATGGTTTTGCCCATTAGGGTGCTAAGAAACCCGGATAAGGCCCTTAGAATCCTAAATGTGTTGATCATATAGTAGTTTTCTCATCATATACTGTAACATAAGACAACATTTCTGCATGTGCCATAAAAATGTGTAAGGCGGGCAGGGTTGGACTGGCCCACAGGGGTACAGGGGAAACCACCGGTGGGCCCTACTGCCTGGGGCCCCACCCCCTCCTCTAGGGATCAGGTTCCAGACTGTGCTGTTACTAATCTAGTACATTATCTTGCATGCACTACAGTATTTACTGTATATATTTATTTAGGGGACCAACACACTCCCTCTAGAGACTGGCCACACCCCTAAACATGGGCCCCTACCACTGCATTCCCCCGGTGGGCCCTACATGCCCCAGTCCGACACTGAAGGCGGGTAGTTAGAAAATTGCAAGTGAAGGAAAGCAATAAGTCTGTATTTTTCTTATTGCTAGGTATCTAGAATTACATTTACAATTGATTCAGAAATATATTTTTCCCCTTACGTTGGTTGCACATCTAATGCTGCACTTTTTATCATGCATATATTTCTTTTCCTGTTCCAAAACCCTTATTTTGTCAGACAGAACACTGGATACAACATAACAATGGAACACAGCTGAAAACGGTATCATATTATACTGTAGACCTCATTTGAGTATGGAAAGAGTAAAAAAAACAAGACCATTATCAGAATATAATCTTCCACACAGCTGAACCAAGTCATTGATTTGGAAATTGACAATTGCAAATGCGACTCATTTTATATAGGGGTCATGACAAGATAAGGAAGGGAGGACGGGTGGAGAGGGGGTGAGGGAGAGGGAAAATGACATGCGTGTAATGTGAGCTGGAGGAATGAAGACCTTAGTTTCTGCATGTCTATGAGAGATGGGGCTCAGTTAACAAAATATGTGTATGTACTGTAGCAGTCTAGATTATGTTGTTGAAAGAGAAAATAATGCTTATGGTAGAAAATATACAAATAGACCACACTGGTGGGACACAGCTGGCGGATATGTAGCGCAAACTGTACCCTGCTAAGATGACCATGATTGGATATATACCTACACTTACATATTTGTAAAAAAAAACCTCTATTTTTGTAGTTGCCCATGTGACTACAATCACAAATTATGGTTTATAGCAGAGGATTAAGCAGTTTAACGTTTAAGCATTTTTAGGCGTGGGGTGGCAAGATAGGAGGAGGGGGCGGAGCCACTGCGGGGGGAGGAGGTGGCACCATGGAGGAGTTCGGGACCACCTGAGAGTGACACACGAGGCTGAAGTCAGTCTGGTGGCACTCACTCGTGTGACATCCTGCAGCGTGCTGCTCCACCTCCAACTCCTCCCACTGCTGACAGACGCTCTAACTCCACCCTCTGTGGCCATGCTGCAGGAGTAATGTATGATTCCATATAACAGCATTAGTTACTATTCCAGGCCCGCCCCCTGCCAGCCTTGCTGAAGGGGTATTGCGCTTGCGCAAATGTTTTTTTTCCATATGTGCATATCATATGAATAGTTTTTTCTATTGAATACTTTTGATGCGATGGTGGAAGCCCAGCCATCATTTGATGGTTGGCTTCTAATGTCCATCCCAGTGATGCGGTGCAATGAGGAAGCAGTAAAGTGCGGCAGCCGGCAGCCATGTTT
>NW_026968631.1:0-80118 GCF_028390025.1 Pseudophryne corroboree
ATGTACCCCTGAGGAGATATAACCCACAATTACATTAACCCCTGAGGAGATATAACCCATAATTACATGTACCTCTGAGGAGAAGTAATCCACAATTACATGTACCCCTGAGGAGATGTAACCCACAATTACATGTACCCCTGAGGAGATATAACCCATAATTACATGTACCCATGAGGAGATATAACCCACAATTACATGTACCCCTGAGGAGATGTTACCCACAATTACATGTACCCCTGAGTAGAAGTAACCCACAATTACATGTACCCCTGAGGAGATATAACCCATAATTATATGTACCCCTGAGGAGAAGTAATCCACAATTACATGTACCCCTGAGGAGATATAACCCATAATTATATGTACCCCTGAGGAGAAGTAACCCACAATTACATGTACCCCTGAGGAGATCTAGCCACAATTACATGTACCCCTGAAAAGTAACCCACAATTACATGTACCCCTGAGGAGATCTAGCCACAATTACATGTACCCCTAAGGAGAAGTAACCCACAATTACATGTACCCCTGAGGAGATGTAACCCACAATTACATGTACCCCTGAGGAGATGTAACCCACAATTACATGTACTCCTGAGGAGATATAACCCACAATTACATGTACCCCTGAGGAGATGTAACCCACAATTACATATACCCCTGAGGAGAAGTTACCCACAATTACATGTACCCCTGAGGAGACGTAACTACAATTACATGTACCCCTGAGGAGATATAACCCACAATTACATGTACCCCTGAGGAGATGTAACCCACAATTACATGTACCCCTGAGGAGATGTAACCACAATTACATGTACCCCTGAGGAGATATAACCCACAATTACATGTACCCCTGAGGAGATGTAACCCACAATTACATGTACCCCTGAGGAGATGTAACCACAATTACATGTACCCCTGAGGAGATGTTACCCACAATTACATATACCCCTGAGGAGATGTTACCCACAATTACATGTACCCCTGAGGAGATATAAGCCACAATTACATGTTCCCCTGAGGAGATATAACCCACAATTACATGTACCCCTGAGGAGATATAACCCACAATTACATGTACCCCTGAGAAGATGTAACCCACAATTACATGTACCCCTGAGGAGATGTAACCCACAATTACATGTACCCCTGAGGAGATGTAACCCACAATTACATGTACCCCTGAGGAGATATAACCCACAATTACATGTACCCCTGAGAAGATGTAACCCACAATTACATGTACCCCTGAGGAGACGTAACTACAATTACATGTACCCCTGAGGAGATATAACCCACAATTACATGTACCCCTGAGGAGATGTAACCCACAATTACATGTACCCCTGAGGAGATGTAACCACAATTACATGTACCCCTGAGGAGATATAACCCACAATTACATGTACCCCTGAGGAGATGTAACCCACAATTACATGTACCCCTGAGGAGATGTAACCACAATTACATGTACCCCTGAGGAGATATAACCCACAATTACATGTACCCCTGAGGAGATGTTACCCACAATTACATGTACCCCTGAGGTGATATAACCCACAATTACATGTACTCCTGAGGAGATGTAACCCACAATTACATGTACACCTGAGGAGATGTAACCACAATTACATGTACCCCTGAGGTGATATAACCCACAATTACATGTACCCCTGAGGAGATGTTACCCACAATTACATGTACCCCTGAGGAGATATAACCCACAATTACATGTACCCCTGAGGAGATGTTACCCACAATTACATGTACCCCTGAGGTGATATAACCCACAATTACATGTACTCCTGAGGAGATGTAACCCACAATTACATGTACCCCTGAGGAGATGTTACCCACAATTACATGTACCCCTGAGGAGATATAACCCACAATTACATGTACCCCTGAGGAGATGTTACCCACAATTACATGTACCCCTGAGGTGATATAACCCACAATTACATGTACTCCTGAGGAGATGTAACCCACAATTACATGTACACCTGAGGAGATGTAACCACAATTACATGTACCCCTGAGGTGATATAACCCACAATTACATGTACCCCTGAGGAGATGTAACCCACAATTACATGTACCCCTGAGGAGATGTAACCCACAATTACATGTACCCCTGAGGAGATATAACCTACAATTACATTAACCCCTGAGGAAATATAACCCATAATTACATGTACCTCTGAGGAGAAGTAATCCACAATTACATGTACCCCTGAGGAGATGTAACCCACAATTACATGTACCCCTGAGGAGATATAACCCATAATTACATGTACCCCTGAGGAGATATAACCCACAATTACATGTACCCCTGAGGAGATGTTACCCACAATTACATGTACCCCTGAGGAGAAGTAACCCACAATTACATGTACCCCTGAGGAGATATAACCCATAATTATATGTACCCCTGAGGAGAAGTAATCCACAATTACATGTACCCCTGAGGAGATATAACCCATAATTATATGTACCCCTGAGGAGAAGTAACCCACAATTACATGTACCCCTGAGGAGATCTAGCCACAATTACATGTACCCCTGAGGAGAAGTAACCCACAATTACATGTACCCCTGAGGAGAAGTAACCCACAATTACATGTACCCCTGAGGAGATGTAACCACAATTACATGTACCGCTGAGGAGATATAACCCACAATTATATGTACCCCTGAGGAGATGTTACCCACAATTACATGTACCCCTGAGGAGATGTAACTACAATTACATGTACCCCTGAGGAGATATAACCTATAATTACATGTACCGCTGAGGAGATATAACCCACAATTACATGTACCCCTGAGGAGATATAACCCATAATTACATGTAACCCTGAGGAGATATAAGCCACAATTACATGTACCCCTGAGGAGATATAAGCCACAATTACATGTACCCCTGAGGAGATATAACCCACAATTACATGTACCCCTGAGGAGATGTAACCCACAATTACATGTACCCCTGTGGAGATGTAACCCAAAATTACATGTACCCCTGAGGAGATATAACCCACAATTACATGTACAACTGAGGAGATGTAACCCACAATTACATGTACCCTTGGGGAGAAGTTACCCACAATTACATGTACCCCTGAGGAGATGTAACCACAATTACATGTACCCCTGAAAAGTAACCCACAATTACATGTACCCCTGAGGAGATCTAGCCACAATTACATGTACCCCTAAGGAGAAGTAACCCACAATTACATGTACCCCTGAGGAGATGTAACCCACAATTACATGTACCCCTGAGGAGATGTAA
Source organism: Pseudophryne corroboree (assembly GCF_028390025.1). Lineage (NCBI taxonomy): Eukaryota > Metazoa > Chordata > Amphibia > Anura > Myobatrachidae > Pseudophryne > Pseudophryne corroboree. The sequence goes on from NW_026968631.1 coordinate 3,302, forward strand.
CCCACAATTACATGTACTCCTGAGGAGATATAACCCACAATTACATGTACCCTTGAGGAGATGTAACCCACAATTACATATACCCCTGAGGAGAAGTTACCCACAATTACATGTACCCCTGAGGAGATGTAACCCACAATTACATGTACCCCTGAGGAGATCTAGCCACAATTACATGTACCCCTGAGGAGATCTAGCCACAATTACATGTACCCCTAAGGAGAAGTAACCCACAATTACATGTACCCCTGATAAGTAACCCACAATTAGATGTACCCCTAAGGAGATCTAGCCACAATTACATGTACCCCTAAGGAGAAGTAACCCACAATTACATGTACACCTGAGGAGATGTAACGCACAATTACATGTACCCCTGAGGAGATGTAACCCACAATCACATTTACCGCTGAGGAGATGTTACCCACAATTACATGTACCCCTGAGGTGATGTTACCCACAATTACATGTACCCCTGAGAAGTAACACACAATTACATGTACACCTCAGGAGATGTAACCCACAATTACATGTACCCCCAAGGAGATGTAACCCACAATTACATGTACCCCTGAGGAGATATAACCCACAATTACATGTACCCCTGAGAAGATGTAACCCACAATTACATGTACCCCTGAGGAGATATAACCCACAATTACATGTACCCCTGAGAAGATGTAACCCACAATTACATGTACCCCTGAGGAGATATAACCCACAATTACATGTACCCCTGAGGAAATTTAACCCACAATTACATGTACCCCTGAGGAGATGTAACCCACAATTACATGTACCCCTGAGAAGATGTAACCCACAATTACATATACCCGTGAGGAGATGTAACCCACAATTACATGTACCCTTGAGGAGATGTTACCCACAATTACATGTACCCCTGAGGAGATATAACCCACAATTACATGTACCCCTGAGAAGATGTAACCCACAATTACATATACCCGTGAGGAGATGTAACCCACAATTACATGTACCCCTGAGGAGATATAACCCACAATTACATTTACCCCTGAGGAGATGTAACCCACAATTACATGTACCCCAGAGGATAAGTTACCCACAATTACATGTACCCCTGAGGAGATGTAACCACAATTACATGTACCCCTGAGGAGATGTAACCACAATTACATGTTCCCCTGAGGAGAAGTAACCCACAATAACATGTACCCCTGAGGAGATGTAACCCACAATTACATGTACCCCTGAGGAGATGTAACCCACAATTACATGTACCCCTGAGGAGATGTAACCCACAATTACATTTACCGCTGAGGAGATGTTACCCACAATTACATGTACCCCTGAGGAGATATAACCCACAATTACATGTACCCCTGAGGAGATGTTACCCACAATTACATGTACCCCTGAGGAGATGTAACCCACAATTACATGTACCCCTGAGGAGATGTTACCCACAATTACATGTACCCCTGAGATGTAACCACAATTACATGTACCCCTGAGGAGATGTAACCCACAACTACATGTACCCCTGAGGAGATGTAACCCACAATTACATGTACCCCTGAGGAGATGTTACCCACAATTACATGTACCCCTGAGATGTAACCACAATTACATGTACCCCTGAGGAGAAGTAACCCACAACTACATGTACACCTGAGGAGATGTAACCCACAATTACATGTACCCCTGAGGAGATATAACCCACAATTACATGTACCCCTGAGGAGATGTAAGCCACAATTACATGTACCCCTGAGGAGATATAACCCACAATTACATGTACCCCTGAGGAGATGTAAGCCACAATTACATGTACCCCTGAGGAGATATAACCCACAATTACATGTACCCCTGAGATGTAACCACAATTACATGTACCCCTGAGGAGATGTAAACCACAATTACATGTACCCCTGAGGAGATATAACCCACAATTACATTTACACCTGAGGAGATGTAATCCACAATAACATGTACCCCTGAGGAGATATAACCCACAATTACATGTACCCCTGAGATGTAACCACAATTACATGTACCCCTGAGGAGATGTAAGCCACAATTACATGTACCCCTGAGGAGATATAACCCACAATTACATGTACCCCTGAGGAGATGTAAGCCACAATTACATGTACCCCTGAGGAGATATAACCCACAATTACATGTACCCCTGAGATGTAACCACAATTACATGTACCCCTGAGGAGATGTAACCCACAATTACATGTACCCCTGAGGAGATATAACCCACAATTACATGTACCCCTGAGGAGATGTAACCCACAATTACATGTACCCCTGAGGAGATATAACCCACAATTACATGTACCCCTGAGGAGATATAACCCACAATTACATGTACCCCTGAGGAGATGTTACCCACAATTACATGTACCCCTGAGGAGATGTAAACCACAATTACATGTACCCCTGAGGTGATATAACCCACAATTACATGTACCCCTGAGGAGATGTAACCCACAATTACATGTACCCCTGAGGAGATATAACCCACAATTACATGTACCCCTGAGGAGATGTAACCCACAATTACATGTACCCCTGAGGTGATATAACCCACAATTACATGTACCCCTGAGGAGATGTAACCCACAATTACATGTACCCCTGAGGAGATGTAACCTACAATTACATGTACCCCTGAGGAGATATAACCCACAATTACATGTACCCCTGAGGAGATGTAACCCACAATTACATGTACCCCTGAGGAGATGTAACCCACAATTACATGTACCCCTGAGGAGATAAAACCCACAATTACATGTACCCCTGAGGAGATATAACCCACAATTACATGTACCCCTGAGGAGATATAACCCACAATTACATGTACCCCTGAGGAGATGTAACCCACAATTACATGTACCCCTGAGGTGATATAACCCACAATTACATTTACACCTGAGGAGATGTAACCCACAATTACATGTACCCCTGAGGAGATATAACCCACAATTACATATACCCCTGAGGAGATGTAACCCACAATTACATGTACCCCTGAGGAGATGTAACCCACAATTACATGTACCCCTGAGGAGATAAAACCCACAATTACATATACGCCTGAGGAGATGTAAGCACAATTACATGTACACCTGAGAAGTAACCCATAATTACATGTACCCCTGAGGAGAAGTTACCCATAATTACATGTACCCCTGAGGAGATGTAACCCCCAATTACATGTACCCCTGAGGAGATGTAACCCACAATTACATTTACCGCTGAGGAGATGTAACCCACAATTACATGTACCCCTGAGGAGATGTAACCCACAATTACATGTACCCCTGAGGAGATGTAACCCACAATTACATTTACCGCTGAGGAGATGTTACCCACAATTACATGTACCCCTGAGGAGATATAACCCACAATTACATGTACCCCTGAGGAGATGTAACCCACAATTACATGTACCCCTGAGGAGATGTAACCCACAATTACATTTACCCCTGAGGAGATGTAACCCACAATTACATGTACACCTGAGGAGATGTAACCACAATTACATGTACTCCTGAGGAGATATAACCCACAATTACATGTACCCCCGAGGAGATGTTACCCACAATTACATGTACCCCTGAGGAGATATAACCCACAATTACATGTACCCCTGAGGAGATGTAACCCACAATTACATTTACCGCTGAGGAGATGTTACCCACAATTACATGTACCCTTGAGGAGATGTAACCCACAATTACACGTACCCCTGAGGAGATGTTACCCACAATTACATGTACCCCTGAGGAGAAGTAACCCACAATTACATGTACCCCTGAGATGTAACCCACAATTACATGTACCCCTGAGGAGATATAACCCACAATTACATGTACCCCTGAGGAGATGTAACCCACAATTACATGTACCCCTGAGGAGATGTAACCCACAATTACATGTACCCCTGAGGAGATGTTACCCACAATTACATGTACCCCTGAGGAGATATAACCCACAATTACATGTACCCCTGAGGAGATGTTGCCCACAATTACATGTACCCCTGAGGTGATATAACCCACAATTACATGTACTCCTGAGGAGATGTAACCCACAATTACATGTACACCTGAGGAGATGTAACCACAATTACATGTACCCCTGAGGTGATATAACCCACAATTACATGTACCCCTGAGGAGATGTTACCCACAATTACATATACCCCTGAGGAGATGTTACCCACAATTACATGTACCCCTGAGGAGATATAAGCCACAATTACATGTTCCCCTGAGGAGATATAACCCACAATTACATGTACCCCTGAGGAGATATAACCCACAATTACATGTACCCCTGAGAAGATGTAACCCACAATTACATGTACCCCTGAGGAGATGTAACCCACAATTACATGTACCCCTGAGGAGATGTAACCCACAATTACATGTACCCCTGAGGAGATATAGCCCACAATTACATGTACCCCTGAGGAGATGTAACCCACAATTACATGTACCCCTGAGGAGATGTAACCCACAATTACATGTACCCCTGAGGAGATGTTACCCACAATTACATGTACCCCTGAGGAGATATAACCCACAATTACATGTACCCCTGAGGAGATGTTGCCCACAATTACATGTACCCCTGAGGTGATATAACCCACAATTACATGTACTCCTGAGGAGATGTAACCCACAATTACATGTACACCTGAGGAGATGTAACCACAATTACATGTACCCCTGAGGTGATATAACCCACAATTACATGTACCCCTGAGGAGATGTTACCCACAATTACATATACCCCTGAGGAGATGTTACCCACAATTACATGTACCCCTGAGGAGATATAAGCCACAATTACATGTTCCCCTGAGGAGATATAACCCACAATTACATGTACCCCTGAGGAGATATAACCCACAATTACATGTACCCCTGAGAAGATGTAACCCACAATTACATGTACCCCTGAGGAGATGTAACCCACAATTACATGTACCCCTGAGGAGATGTAACCCACAATTACATGTACCCCTGAGGAGATATAACCCACAATTACATGTACCCCTGAGAAGATGTAACCCACAATTACATGTACCCCTGAGGAGATGTAACTACAATTACATGTACCCCTGAGGAGATATAACCCACAATTACATGTACCCCTGAGGAGATGTAACCCACAATTACATGTACCCCTGAGGAGATGTAACCACAATTACATGTACCCCTGAGGAGATATAACCCACAATTACATGTACCCCTGAGGAGATGTTACCCACAATTACATGTACCCCTGAGGAGATATAACCCACAATTACATGTACCCCTGAGGAGATGTTACCCACAATTACATGTACCCCTGAGGTGATATAACCCACAATTACATGTACTCCTGAGGAGATGTAACCCACAATTACATGTACACCTGAGGAGATGTAACCACAATTACATGTACCCCTGACGTGATATAACCCACAATTACATGTACCCCTGAGGAGATGTTACCCACAATTACATGTACCCCTGAGGAGATATAACCCACAATTACATGTACCCCTGAGGAGATGTTACCCACAATTACATGTACCCCTGAGGTGATATAACCCCCAATTACATGTACTCCTGAGGAGATGTAACCCACAATTACATGTACCCCTGAGGAGATGTTACCCACAATTACATGTACCCCTGAGGAGATATAACCCACAATTACATGTACCCCTGAGGAGATGTTACCCACAATTACATGTACCCCTGAGGTGATATAACCCACAATTACATGTACTCCTGAGGAGATGTAACCCACAATTACATGTACACCTGAGGAGATGTAACCACAATTACATGTACCCCTGAGGTGATATAACCCACAATTACATGTACCCCTGAGGAGATGTAACCCACAATTACATGTACCCCTGAGGAGATGTAACCCACAATTACATGTACCCCTGAGGAGATATAACCCACAATTACATGTACCCCTGAGGAGATGTAACCCACAATTACATGTACCCCTGAGGAGATATAACCCATAATTACATGTACCCCTGAGGAGATATAACCCACAATTACATGTACCCCTGAGGAGATGTAACCCCCAATTACATGTACCCCTGAGGTGATATAACCCACAATTACATGTACCCCTGAGGAGATATAACCCACAATTACATGTACCCCTGAGGAGATGTAACCCACAATTACATGTACCCCTGAGGAGATGTAACCCACAATTACATGTACCCCTGAGGAGATAAAACCCACAATTACATATACGCCTGAGGAGATGTAACCCACAATTACATGTACCCCTGAGGAGATGTAACCCACAATTACATTTACCGCTGAGGAGATGTAACCCACAATTACATGTACCCCTGAGGAGATGTAACCCACAATTACATGTACCCCTGAGGAGATGTAACCCACAATTACATGTACCCCTGAGGAGATATAACCCACAATTACATGTACCCCTGAGGAGATGTAACCCACAATTACATGTACCCCTGAGGAGATGTAAACCACAATTACATGTACCCCTGAGGTGATATAACCCACAATTACATGTACCCCTGAGGAGATGTAACCCACAATTACATGTACCCCTGAGGAGATATAACCCACAATTACATGTACCCCTGAGGAGATGTAACCCACAATTACATGTACCCCTGAGGAGATATAACCCACAATTACATGTACCCCTGAGGAGATATAACCCACAATTACATGTACCCCTGAGGAGATGTAACCCACAATTACATGTACCCCTGAGGAGATGTAAACCACAATTACATGTACCCCTGAGGTGATATAACCCACAATTACATGTACCCCTGAGGAGATGTAACCCACAATTACATGTACCCCTGAGGAGATATAACCCACAATTACATGTACCCCTGAGGAGATGTAACCCACAATTACATGTACCCCTGAGGTGATATAACCCACAATTACATGTACCCCTGAGGAGATGTAACCCACAATTACATGTACCCCTGAGGAGATGTAACCCACAATTACATGTACCCCTGAGGAGATATAACCCACAATTACATGTACCCCTGAGGAGATGTAACCCACAATTACATGTACCCCTGAGGAGATGTAACCCACAATTACATGTACCCCTGAGGAGATATAACCCACAATTACATGTACCCCTGAGGAGATATAACCCACAATTACATGTACCCCTGAGGAGATATAACCCACAATTACATGTACCCCTGAGGAGATGTAACCCACAATTACATGTACCCCTGAGGTGATATAACCCACAATTACATTTACACCTGAGGAGATGTAACCCACAATTACATGTACCCCTGAGGAGATATAACCCACAATTACATATACCCCTGAGGAGATGTAACCCACAATTACATGTACCCCTGAGGAGATGTAACCCATAATTATATGTACCCCTGAGGAGAAGTAACCCACAATTACATGTACCCCTGAGGAGATCTAGCCACAATTACATGTACCCCTGAGGAGAAGTAACCCACAATTACATGTACCCCTGAGGAGAAGTAACCCACAATTACATGTACCCCTGAGGAGATGTAACCACAATTACATGTACCGCTGAGGAGATATAACCCACAATTATATGTAACCCTGAGGAGATGTTACCCACAATTACATGTACCCCTGAGGAGATGTAACTACAATTACATGTACCCCTGAGGAGATATAACCTATAATTACATGTACCGCTGAGGAGATATAACCCACAATTACATGTACCCCTGAGGAGATATAACCCATAATTACATGTAACCCTGAGGAGATATAAGCCACAATTACATGTACCCCTGAGGAGATATAAGCCACAATTACATGTACCCCTGAGGAGATATAACCCACAATTACATGTACCCCTGAGGAGATGTAACCCACAATTACATGTACCCCTGTGGAGATGTAACCCAAAATTACATGTACCCCTGAGGAGATATAACCCACAATTACATGTACAACTGAGGAGATGTAACCCACAATTACATGTACCCTTGGGGAGAAGTTACCCACAATTACATGTACCCCTGAGGAGATGTAACCACAATTACATGTACCCCTGAAAAGTAACCCACAATTACATGTACCCCTGAGGAGATCTAGCCACAATTACATGTACCCCTAAGGAGAAGTAACCCACAATTACATGTACCCCTGAGGAGATGTAACCCACAATTACATGTACCCCTGAGGAGATGTAACCCACAATTACATGTACTCCTGAGGAGATATAACCCACAATTACATGTACCCTTGAGGAGATGTAACCCACAATTACATATACCCCTGAGGAGAAGTTACCCACAATTACATGTACCCCTGAGGAGATGTAACCCACAATTACATGTACCCCTGAGGAGATCTAGCCACAATTACATGTACCCCTGAGGAGATCTAGCCACAATTACATGTACCCCTAAGGAGAAGTAACCCACAATTACATGTACCCCTGATAAGTAACCCACAATTAGATGTACCCCTAAGGAGATCTAGCCACAATTACATGTACCCCTAAGGAGAAGTAACCCACAATTACATGTACACCTGAGGAGATGTAACGCACAATTACATGTACCCCTGAGGAGATGTAACCCACAATCACATTTACCGCTGAGGAGATGTTACCCACAATTACATGTACCCCTGAGGTGATGTTACCCACAATTACATGTACCCCTGAGAAGTAACACACAATTACATGTACACCTCAGGAGATGTAACCCACAATTACATGTACCCCCAAGGAGATGTAACCCACAATTACATGTACCCCTGAGGAGATATAACCCACAATTACATGTACCCCTGAGAAGATGTAACCCACAATTACATGTACCCCTGAGGAGATATAACCCACAATTACATGTACCCCTGAGAAGATGTAACCCACAATTACATGTACCCCTGAGGAGATATAACCCACAATTACATGTACCCCTGAGGAAATTTAACCCACAATTACATGTACCCCTGAGGAGATGTAACCCACAATTACATGTACCCCTGAGAAGATGTAACCCACAATTACATATACCCGTGAGGAGATGTAACCCACAATTACATGTACCCTTGAGGAGATGTTACCCACAATTACATGTACCCCTGAGGAGATATAACCCACAATTACATGTACCCCTGAGAAGATGTAACCCACAATTACATATACCCGTGAGGAGATGTAACCCACAATTACATGTACCCCTGAGGAGATATAACCCACAATTACATTTACCCCTGAGGAGATGTAACCCACAATTACATGTACCCCAGAGGATAAGTTACCCACAATTACATGTACCCCTGAGGAGATGTAACCACAATTACATGTACCCCTGAGGAGATGTAACCACAATTACATGTTCCCCTGAGGAGAAGTAACCCACAATAACATGTACCCCTGAGGAGATGTAACCCACAATTACATGTACCCCTGAGGAGATGTAACCCACAATTACATGTACCCCTGAGGAGATGTAACCCACAATTACATTTACCGCTGAGGAGATGTTACCCACAATTACATGTACCCCTGAGGAGATATAACCCACAATTACATGTACCCCTGAGGAGATGTTACCCACAATTACATGTACCCCTGAGGAGATGTAACCCACAATTACATGTACCCCTGAGGAGATGTTACCCACAATTACATGTACCCCTGAGATGTAACCACAATTACATGTACCCCTGAGGAGATGTAACCCACAACTACATGTACCCCTGAGGAGATGTAACCCACAATTACATGTACCCCTGAGGAGATGTTACCCACAATTACATGTACCCCTGAGATGTAACCACAATTACATGTACCCCTGAGGAGAAGTAACCCACAACTACATGTACACCTGAGGAGATGTAACCCACAATTACATGTACCCCTGAGGAGATATAACCCACAATTACATGTACCCCTGAGGAGATGTAAGCCACAATTACATGTACCCCTGAGGAGATATAACCCACAATTACATGTACCCCTGAGGAGATGTAAGCCACAATTACATGTACCCCAGAGGAGATATAACCCACAATTACATGTACCCCTGAGATGTAACCACAATTACATGTACCCCTGAGGAGATGTAAACCACAATTACATGTACCCCTGAGGAGATATAACCCACAATTACATTTACACCTGAGGAGATGTAATCCACAATAACATGTACCCCTGAGGAGATATAACCCACAATTACATGTACCCCTGAGATGTAACCACAATTACATGTACCCCTGAGGAGATGTAAGCCACAATTACATGTACCCCTGAGGAGATATAACCCACAATTACATGTACCCCTGAGGAGATGTAAGCCACAATTACATGTACCCCTGAGGAGATATAACCCACAATTACATGTACCCCTGAGATGTAACCACAATTACATGTACCCCTGAGGAGATGTAACCCACAATTACATGTACCCCTGAGGAGATATAACCCACAATTACATGTACCCCTGAGGAGATGTAACCCACAATTACATGTACCCCTGAGGAGATATAACCCACAATTACATGTACCCCTGAGGAGATATAACCCACAATTACATGTACACCTGAGGAGATGTTACCCACAATTACATGTACCCCTGAGGAGATGTAAACCACAATTACATGTACCCCTGAGGTGATATAACCCACAATTACATGTACCCCTGAGGAGATGTAACCCACAATTACATGTACCCCTGAGGAGATATAACCCACAATTACATGTACCCCTGAGGAGATGTAACCCACAATTACATGTACCCCTGAGGTGATATAACCCACAATTACATGTACCCCTGAGGAGATGTAACCCACAATTACATGTACCCCTGAGGAGATGTAACCCACAATTACATGTACCCCTGAGGAGATATAACCCACAATTACATGTACCCCTGAGGAGATGTAACCCACAATTACATGTACCCCTGAGGAGATGTAACCCACAATTACATGTACCCCTGAGGAGATAAAACCCACAATTACATGTACCCCTGAGGAGATATAACCCACAATTACATGTACCCCTGAGGAGATATAACCCACAATTACATGTACCCCTGAGGAGATGTAACCCACAATTACATGTACCCCTGAGGTGATATAACCCACAATTACATTTACACCTGAGGAGATGTAACCCACAATTACATGTACCCCTGAGGAGATATAACCCACAATTACATATACCCCTGAGGAGATGTAACCCACAATTACATGTACCCCTGAGGAGATGTAACCCACAATTACATGTACCCCTGAGGAGATAAAACCCACAATTACATATACGCCTGAGGAGATGTAAGCACAATTACATGTACACCTGAGAAGTAACCCATAATTACATGTACCCCTGAGGAGAAGTTACCCATAATTACATGTACCCCTGAGGAGATGTAACCCCCAATTACATGTACCCCTGAGGAGATGTAACCCACAATTACATTTACCGCTGAGGAGATGTAACCCACAATTACATGTACCCCTGAGGAGATGTAACCCACAATTACATGTACCCCTGAGGAGATGTAACCCACAATTACATTTACCGCTGAGGAGATGTTACCCACAATTACATGTACCCCTGAGGAGATATAACCCACAATTACATGTACCCCTGAGGAGATGTAACCCACAATTACATGTACCCCTGAGGAGATGTAACCCACAATTACATTTACCCCTGAGGAGATGTAACCCACAATTACATGTACACCTGAGGAGATGTAACCACAATTACATGTACTCCTGAGGAGATATAACCCACAATTACATGTACCCCCGAGGAGATGTTACCCACAATTACATGTACCCCTGAGGAGATATAACCCACAATTACATGTACCCCTGAGGAGATGTAACCCACAATTACATTTACCGCTGAGGAGATGTTACCCACAATTACATGTACCCTTGAGGAGATGTAACCCACAATTACACGTACCCCTGAGGAGATGTTACCCACAATTACATGTACCCCTGAGGAGAAGTAACCCACAATTACATGTACCCCTGAGGAGATGTAACCCACAATTACATGTACCCCTGAGGAGATATAACCCACAATTACATGTACCCCTGAGGAGATGTAACCCACAATTACATGTACCCCTGAGGAGATGTAACCCACAATTACATGTACCCCTGAGGAGATGTTACCCACAATTACATGTACCCCTGAGGAGATATAACCCACAATTACATGTACCCCTGAGGAGATGTTGCCCACAATTACATGTACCCCTGAGGTGATATAACCCACAATTACATGTACTCCTGAGGAGATGTAACCCACAATTACATGTACACCTGAGGAGATGTAACCACAATTACATGTACCCCTGAGGTGATATAACCCACAATTACATGTACCCCTGAGGAGATGTTACCCACAATTACATATACCCCTGAGGAGATGTTACCCACAATTACATGTACCCCTGAGGAGATATAAGCCACAATTACATGTTCCCCTGAGGAGATATAACCCACAATTACATGTACCTCTGAGGAGATATAACCCACAATTACATGTACCCCTGAGAAGATGTAACCCACAATTACATGTACCCCTGAGGAGATGTAACCCACAATTACATGTACCCCTGAGGAGATGTAACCCACAATTACATGTACCCCTGAGGAGATATAACCCACAATTACATGTACCCCTGAGGAGATGTAACCCACAATTACATGTACCCCTGAGGAGATGTAACCCACAATTACATGTACCCCTGAGGAGATGTTACCCACAATTACATGTACCCCTGAGGAGATATAACCCACAATTACATGTACCCCTGAGGAGATGTTGCCCACAATTACATGTACCCCTGAGGTGATATAACCCACAATTACATGTACTCCTGAGGAGATGTAACCCACAATTACATGTACACCTGAGGAGATGTAACCACAATTACATGTACCCCTGAGGTGATATAACCCACAATTACATGTACCCCTGAGGAGATGTTACCCACAATTACATATACCCCTGAGATGTTACCCACAATTACATGTACCCCTGAGGAGATATAAGCCACAATTACATGTTCCCCTGAGGAGATATAACCCACAATTACATGTACCCCTGAGGAGATATAACCCACAATTACATGTACCCCTGAGAAGATGTAACCCACAATTACATGTACCCCTGAGGAGATGTAACCCACAATTACATGTACCCCTGAGGAGATGTAACCCACAATTACATGTACCCCTGAGGAGATATAACCCACAATTACATGTACCCCTGAGAAGATGTAACCCACAATTACATGTACCCCTGAGGAGATGTAACTACAATTACATGTACCCCTGAGGAGATATAACCCACAATTACATGTACCCCTGAGGAGATGTAACCCACAATTACATGTACCCCTGAGGAGATGTAACCACAATTACATGTACCCCTGAGGAGATATAACCCACAATTACATGTACCCCTGAGGAGATGTTACCCACAATTACATGTACCCCTGAGGAGATATAACCCACAATTACATGTACCCCTGAGGAGATGTTACCCACAATTACATGTACCCCTGAGGTGATATAACCCACAATTACATGTACTCCTGAGGAGATGTAACCCACAATTACATGTACACCTGAGGAGATGTAACCACAATTACATGTACCCCTGACGTGATATAACCCACAATTACATGTACCCCTGAGGAGATGTTACCCACAATTACATGTACCCCTGAGGAGATATAACCCACAATTACATGTACCCCTGAGGAGATGTTACCCACAATTACATGTACCCCTGAGGTGATATAACCCACAATTACATGTACTCCTGAGGAGATGTAACCCACAATTACATGTACCCCTGAGGAGATGTTACCCACAATTACATGTACCCCTGAGGAGATATAACCCACAATTACATGTACCCCTGAGGAGATGTTACCCACAATTACATGTACCCCTGAGGTGATATAACCCACAATTACATGTACTCCTGAGGAGATGTAACCCACAATTACATGTACACCTGAGGAGATGTAACCACAATTACATGTACCCCTGAGGTGATATAACCCACAATTACATGTACCCCTGAGGAGATGTAACCCACAATTACATGTACCCCTGAGGAGATGTAACCCACAATTACATGTACCCCTGAGGAGATATAACCCACAATTACATGTACCCCTGAGGAGATGTAACCCACAATTACATGTACCCCTGAGGAGATATAACCCATAATTACATGTACCCCTGAGGAGATATAACCCACAATTACATGTACCCCTGAGGAGATGTAACCCCCAATTACATGTACCCCTGAGGTGATATAACCCACAATTACATGTACCCCTGAGGAGATATAACCCACAATTACATGTACCCCTGAGGAGATGTAACCCACAATTACATGTACCCCTGAGGAGATGTAACCCACAATTACATGTACCCCTGAGGAGATAAAACCCACAATTACATATACGCCTGAGGAGATGTAACCCACAATTACATGTACCCCTGAGGAGATGTAACCCACAATTACATTTACCGCTGAGGAGATGTAACCCACAATTACATGTACCCCTGAGGAGATGTAACCCACAATTACATGTACCCCTGAGGAGATGTAACCCACAATTACATGTACCCCTGAGGAGATATAACCCACAATTACATGTACCCCTGAGGAGATGTAACCCACAATTACATGTACCCCTGAGGAGATGTAAACCACAATTACATGTACCCCTGAGGTGATATAACCCACAATTACATGTACCCCTGAGGAGATGTAACCCACAATTACATGTACCCCTGAGGAGATATAACCCACAATTACATGTACCCCTGAGGAGATGTAACCCACAATTACATGTACCCCTGAGGAGATATAACCCACAATTACATGTACCCCTGAGGAGATATAACCCACAATTACATGTACCCCTGAGGAGATGTAACCCACAATTACATGTACCCCTGAGGAGATGTAAACCACAATTACATGTACCCCTGAGGTGATATAACCCACAATTACATGTACCCCTGAGGAGATGTAACCCACAATTACATGTACCCCTGAGGAGATATAACCCACAATTACATGTACCCCTGAGGAGATGTAACCCACAATTACATGTACCCCTGAGGTGATATAACCCACAATTACATGTACCCCTGAGGAGATGTAACCCACAATTACATGTACCCCTGAGGAGATGTAACCCACAATTACATGTACCCCTGAGGAGATATAACCCACAATTACATGTACCCCTGAGGAGATGTAACCCACAATTACATGTACCCCTGAGGAGATGTAACCCACAATTACATGTACCCCTGAGGAGATATAGCCCACAATTACATGTACCCCTGAGGAGATATAACCCACAATTACATGTACCCCTGAGGAGATATAACCCACAATTACATGTACCCCTGAGGAGATGTAACCCACAATTACATGTACCCCTGAGGTGATATAACCCACAATTACATTTACACCTGAGGAGATGTAACCCACAATTACATGTACCCCTGAGGAGATATAACCCACAATTACATATACCCCTGAGGAGATGTAACCCACAATTACATGTACCCCTGAGGAGATGTAACCCACAATTACATGTACCCCTGAGGAGATAAAACCCACAATTACATATACGCCTGAGGAGATGTAAGCACAATTACATGTACACCTGAGAAGTAACCCATAATTACATGTACCCCTGAGGAGAAGTTACCCATAATTACATGTACCCCTGAGGAGATGTAACCCCCAATTACATGTACCCCTGAGGAGATGTAACCCACAATTACATTTACCGCTGAGGAGATGTAACCCACAATTACATGTACCCCTGAGGAGATGTAACCCACAATTACATGTACCCCTGAGGAGATGTAACCCACAATTACATTTACCGCTGAGGAGATGTTACCCACAATTACATGTACCCCTGAGGAGATATAACCCACAATTACATGTACCCCTGAGGAGATGTAACCCACAATTACATGTACCCCTGAGGAGATGTAACCCACAATTACATTTACCCCTGAGGAGATGTAACCCACAATTACATGTACACCAGAGGAGATGTAACCACAATTACATGTACTCCTGAGGAGATATAACCCACAATTACATGTACCCCCGAGGAGATGTTACCCACAATTACATGTACCCCTGAGGAGATATAACCCACAATTACATGTACCCCTGAGGAGATGTTACCCACAATTACATGTACCCCTGAGGAGATATAACCCACAATTACATGTACCCCAGAGGAGATGTAACCCACAATTACATTTACCGCTGAGGAGATGTTACCCACAATTACATGTACCCTTGAGGAGATGTAACCCACAATTACATGTACCCCTGAGGAGATGTTACCCACAATTACATGTACCCCTGAGGAGAAGTAACCCACAATTACATGTACCCCTGAGGAGATGTTACCCACAATTACATGTACCCCTGAGGAGATGTAACCACAATTACATGTACCCCTGAGGAGATATAAGCCACAATTACATGTACCCCTGAGGAGATATAACCCACAATTACATGTACCCCTGAGAAGATGTAACCCACAATTACATGTACCCCTGAGGAGATGTAACCACAATTACATGTACCGCTGAGGAGATGTAACCCACAATTAAATGTACCCCTGAGGAGATGTAACCCACAATTACATGTACACCTGAGGAGATGTAACTACAATTACATGTACCCCTGAGGAGATGTAAACCACAATTACATGTACCCCTGAGGTGATATAACCCACAATTACATGTACCCCTGAGGAGATGTAACCCACAATTACATGTACCCCTGAGGAGATGTAACCCACAATTACATGTACCCCTGAGGAGATATAACCCACAATTACATGTACCCCTGAGGAAATATAACCCACAATTACATGTACCACTGAGGAGATGTAACCCACAATTACATGTACCCCTGAGGAGATGTAAACCACAATTACATGTACACCTGAGGAGATGTAACCACAATTACATGTACCCCTGAGGAGATGTAACCCACAATTACATGTACCCCTGAGGTGATATAACCCACAATTACATGTACCCCTGAGGAGACGTAACCCACAATTACATGTACCCCTGAGGAGATGTAACCCACAATTACATGTACCCCTGAGGAGATATAACCCACAATTACATGTACCCCTGAGGAGATATAACCCACAATTACATGTACCCCTGAGGAGATGTTACCCACAATTACATGTACCCCTGAGGTGATATAACCCACAATTACATGTACTCCTGAGGAGATGTAACCCACAATTACATGTACACCTGAGGAGATGTAACCACAATTACATGTACCCCTGAGGTGATATAACCCACAATTACATGTACCCCTGAGGAGATGTAACCCACAATTACATGTACCCCTGAGGAGATGTAACCCACAATTACATGTACCCCTGAGGAGATATAACCCACAATTACATGTACCCCTGAGGAGATGTAACCCATAATTACATGTACCCCTGAGGAGATATAACCCACAATTACATGTACCCCTGAGGAGATATAACCCACAATTACATGTACCCCTGAGGAGATGTAACCCCCAATTACATGTACCCCTGAGGTGATATAACCCACAATTACATGTACCCCTGAGGAGATATAACCCACAATTACATGTACCCCTGAGGAGATGTAACCCACAATTACATGTACCCCTGAGGAGATGTAACCCACAATTACATGTACCCCTGAGGAGATGTTACCCACAATTACATGTACCCCTGAGGAGATGTAACCCACAATTACATGTACCCCTGAGGAGATGTAACCCACAATTACATGTACCCCTGAGGAGATATAACCCACAATTACATGTACCCCTGAGGAGATGTAACCCACAATTACATGTACCCCTGAGGAGATGTAAACCACAATTACATGTACCCCTGAGGTGATATAACCCACAATTACATGTACCCCTGAGGAGATGTAACCCACAATTACATGTACCCCTGAGGAGATATAACCCACAATTACATGTACCCCTGAGGAGATGTAACCCACAATTACATGTACCCCTGAGGAGATATAACCCACAATTACATGTACCCCTGAGGAGATATAACCCACATTTACATGTACCCCTGAGGAGATGTAACCCACAATTACATGTACCCCTGAGGAGATGTAAACCACAATTACATGTACCCCTGAGGTGATATAACCCACAATTACATGTACCCCTGAGGAGATGTAACCCACAATTACATGTACCCCTGAGGAGATATAACCCACAATTACATGTACCCCTGAGGAGATGTAACCCACAATTACATGTACCCCTGAGGTGATATAACCCACAATTACATGTACCCCTGAGGAGATGTAACCCACAATTACATGTACCCCTGAGGAGATGTAACCCACAATTACATGTACCCCTGAGGAGATATAACCCACAATTACATGTACCCCTGAGGAGATGTAACCCACAATTACATGTACCCCTGAGGAGATGTAACCCACAATTACATGTACCCCTGAGGAGATATAACCCACAATTACATGTACCCCTGAGGAGATATAACCCACAATTACATGTACCCCTGAGGAGATATAACCCACAATTACATGTACCCCTGAGGAGATGTAACCCACAATTACATGTACCCCTGAGGTGATATAACCCACAATTACATTTACACCTGAGGAGATGTAACCCACAATTACATGTACCCCTGAGGAGATATAACCCACAATTACATATACCCCTGAGGAGATGTAACCCACAATTACATGTACCCCTGAGGAGATGTAACCCACAATTACATGTACCCCTGAGGAGATAAAACCCACAATTACATATACGCCTGAGGAGATGTAAGCACAATTACATGTACACCTGAGAAGTAACCCATAATTACATGTACCCCTGAGGAGATGTAACCCCCAATTACATGTACCCCTGAGGAGATGTAACCCACAATTACATTAACCGCTGAGGAGATGTAACCCACAATTACATGTACCCCTGAGGAGATGTAACCCACAATTACATGTACCCCTGAGGAGATGTAACCCACAATTACATGTACCCCTGAGGAGATATAACCCACAATTACATGTACCCCTGAGGAGATGTAACCCACAATTACATGTACCCCTGAGGAGATGTAAACCACAATTACATGTACCCCTGAGGTGATATAACCCACAATTACATGTACCCCTGAGGAGATGTAACCCACAATTACATGTACCCCTGAGGAGATATAACCCACAATTACATGTACCCCTGAGGAGATGTAACCCACAATTACATGTACCCCTGAGGAGATATAACCCACAATTACATGTACCCCTGAGGAGATATAACCCACAATTACATGTACCCCTGAGGAGATGTAACCCACAATTACATGTACCCCTGAGGAGATATAACCCACAATTACATGTACCCCTGAGGAGATGTAACCCACAATTACATGTACCCCTGAGGAGATGTAAACCACAATTACATGTACCCCTGAGGAGATATAACCCACAATTACATGTACCCCTGAGGAGATGTAACCCACAATTACATGTACCCCTGAGGTGATATAACCCACAATTACATGTACCCCTGAGGAGATGTAACCCACAATTACATGTACCCCTGAGGAGATGTAACCCACAATTACATGTACCCCTGAGGAGATGTAACCCACAATTACATGTACCCCTGAGGAGATGTAACCCACAATTACATGTACCCCTGAGGAGATATAACCCACAATTACATGTACCCCTGAGGAGATATAACCCACAATTACATGTACCCCTGAGGAGATATAACCCACAATTACATGTACCCCTGAGGAGATGTAACCCACAATTACATGTACCCCTGAGGTGATATAACCAACAATTACATTTACACCTGAGGAGATGTAACCCACAATTACATGTACCCCTGAGGAGATATAACCCACAATTACATATACCCCTGAGGAGATGTAACCCACAATTACATGTACCCCTGAGGAGATGTAACCCACAATTACATGTACCCCTGAGGAGATAAAACCCACAATTACATATACGCCTGAGGAGATGTAAGCACAATTACATGTACACCTGAGAAGTAACCCATAATTACATGTACCCCTGAGGAGAAGTTACCCATAATTACATGTACCCCTGAGGAGATGTAACCCCCAATTACATGTACCCCTGAGGAGATGTAACCCACAATTACATTTACCGCTGAGGAGATGTAACCCACAATTACATGTACCCCTGAGGAGATGTAACCCACAATTACATGTACCCCTGAGGAGATGTAACCCACAATTACATTTACCGCTGAGGAGATGTTACCCACAATTACATGTACCCCTGAGGAGATATAACCCACAATTACATGTACCCCTGAGGAGATGTAACCCACAATTACATGTACCCCTGAGGAGATGTAACCCACAATTACATTTACCCCTGAGGAGATGTAACCCACAATTACATGTACACCTGAGGAGATGTAACCACAATTACATGTACTCCTGAGGAGATATAACCCACAATTACATGTACCCCCGAGGAGATGTTACCCACAATTACATGTACCCCTGAGGAGATATAACCCACAATTACATGTACCCCTGAGGAGATGTTACCCACAATTACATGTACCCCTGAGGAGATATAACCCACAATTACATGTACCCCTGAGGAGATGTAACCCACAATTACATTTACCGCTGAGGAGATGTTACCCACAATTACATGTACCCTTGAGGAGATGTAACCCACAATTACACGTACCCCTGAGGAGATGTTACCCACAATTACATGTACCCCTGAGGAGAAGTAACCCACAATTACATGTACCCCTGAGGAGATGTTACCCACAATTACATGTACCCCTGAGGAGATGTAAC
This sequence comes from Pseudophryne corroboree, assembly GCF_028390025.1. NCBI lineage: Eukaryota > Metazoa > Chordata > Amphibia > Anura > Myobatrachidae > Pseudophryne > Pseudophryne corroboree. The sequence continues at coordinate 24,273 of NW_026968631.1, forward strand.
CACAATTACATGTACCCCTGAGGAGATATAAGCCACAATTACATGTACCCCTGAGGAGATATAACCCACAATTACATGTACCCCTGAGAAGATGTAACCCACAATTACATGTACCCCTGAGGAGATGTAACCACAATTACATGTACCGCTGAGGAGATGTAACCCACAATTAAATGTACCCCTGAGGAGATGTAACCCACAATTACATGTACACCTGAGGAGATGTAACCACAATTACATGTACTCCTGAGGAGATATAACCCACAATTACATGTACCCCTGAGGAGATGTAACCCACAATTAAATGTACCCCTGAGGAGATGTAACCCACAATTACATGTACACCTGAGGAGATGTAACTACAATTACATGTACCCCTGAGGAGATGTAAACCACAATTACATGTACCCCTGAGGTGATATAACCCACAATTACATGTACCCCTGAGGAGATGTAACCCACAATTACATGTACCCCTGAGGAGATGTAACCCACAATTACATGTACCCCTGAGGAGATATAACCCACAATTACATGTACCCCTGAGGAAATATAACCCACAATTACATGTACCACTGAGGAGATGTAACCCACAATTACATGTACCCCTGAGGAGATGTAAACCACAATTACATGTACACCTGAGGAGATGTAACCACAATTACATGTACCCCTGAGGAGATGTAACCCACAATTACATGTACCCCTGAGGTGATATAACCCACAATTACATGTACCCCTGAGGAGATGTAACCCACAATTACATGTACCCCTGAGGAGATGTAACCCACAATTACATGTACCCCTGAGGAGATATAACCCACAATTACATGTACCCCTGAGGAGATGTAACCCACAATTACATGTACCCCTGAGGAGATGTAAACCACAATTACATGTACCCCTGAGGTGATATAACCCACAATTACATGTACCCCTGAGGAGATGTAACCCACAATTACATGTACCCCTGAGGAGATATAACCCACAATTACATGTACCCCTGAGGAGATGTAACCCACAATTACATGTACCCCTGAGGAGATGTAACCCACAATTACATGTACCCCTGAGGAGATGTAACCCACAATTACATGTACCCCTGAGGAGACGTAACCCACAATTACATGTACCCCTGAGGAGATATAACCCACAATTACATATACCCCTGAGGAAATGTAACCCACAATTACATGTACCCCTGAGGAGATATAACCCACAATTACATGTACCCCTGAGGAGATGTAACCCACAATTACATGTATCCCTGAGGAGATATAACCCACAATTACATGTACACCTGAGGAGATATAACCCACAATTACATGTACACCTGAGGAGATATAACCCACAATTACATGTACCCCTGAGGAGATGTTACCCACAATTACATGTACCCCTGAGGAGATGTAACCCACAATTACATGTACCCTGAGGAGATGTTACCCACAATTACATGTACCCCTGAGGAGATGTAACCCCCAATTACATGTACCCCTGAGGAGATGTAACCCACAATTACATGTACCCCGGAGGAGATGTTACCCACAATTACATGTACCCCTGAGGAGAAGTAACCCACAATTACATGTACCCCTGAGGAGATGTAACCACAATTACATGTACCCCTGAGGAGATGTAACCACAATTACATGTACCCCTGAGGTGATATAACCCACAATTACATGTACCCCTGAGGAGATGTTACCCACAATTACATATACCCCTGAGGAGATGTTACCCACAATTACATGTACCCCTGAGGAGATATAAGCCACAATTACATGTTCCCCTGAGGAGATATAACCCACAATTACATGTACCCCTGAGGAGATATAACCCACAATTACATGTACCCCTGAGAAGATGTAACCCACAATTACATGTACCCCAGAGGAGATGTAACCCACAATTACATGTACCCCTGAGGAGATGTAACCCACAATTACATGTACCCCTGAGGAGATATAACCCACAATTACATGTACCTCTGAGAAGATGTAACCCACAATTACATGTACCCCTGAGGAGATGTAACTACAATTACATGTACCCCTGAGGAGATATAACCCACAATTACATGTACCCCTGAGGAGATGTAACCCACAATTACATGTACCCCTGAGGAGATGTAACCACAATTACATGTACCCCTGAGGAGATATAACCCACAATTACATGTACCCCTGAGGAGATGTTACCCACAATTACATGTACCCCTGAGGAGATATAACCCACAATTACATGTACCCCTGAGGAGATGTTACCCACAATTACATGTACCCCTGAGGTGATATAACCCACAATTACATGTACTCCTGAGGAGATGTAACCCACAATTACATGTACACCTGAGGAGATGTAACCACAATTACATGTACCCCTGAGGTGATATAACCCACAATTACATGTACCCCTGAGGAGATGTTACCCACAATTACATGTACCCCTGAGGAGACATAACCCACAATTACATGTACCCCTGAGGAGATGTTACCCACAATTACATGCACCCCTGAGGTGATATAACCCACAATTACATGTACTCCTGAGGAGATGTAACCCACAATTACATGTACCCCTGAGGAGATGTTACCCACAATTACATGTACCCCTGAGGAGATATAACCCACAATTACATGTACCCCTGAGGAGATGTTACCCACAATTACATGTACCCCTGAGGTGATATAACCCACAATTACATGTACTCCTGAGGAGATGTAACCCACAATTACATGTACACCTGAGGAGATGTAACCACAATTACATGTACCCCTGAGGTGATATAACCCACAATTACATGTACCCCTGAGGAGATGTAACCCACAATTACATGTACCCCTGAGGAGATGTAACCCACAATTACATGTACGCCTGAGGAGATATAACCCACAATTACATGTACCCCTGAGGAGATGTAACCCACAATTACATGTACCCCTGAGGAGATATAACCCATAATTACATGTACCCCTGAGGAGATATAACCCACAATTACATGTACCCCTGAGGAGATGTAACCCCCAATTACATGTACCCCTGAGGTGATATAACCCACAATTACATGTACCCCTGAGGAGATATAACCCACAATTACATGTACCCCTGAGGAGATGTAACCCACAATTACATGTACCCCTGAGGAGATGTAACCCACAATTACATGTACCCCTGAGGAGATGTTACCCACAATTACATGTACCCCTGAGGAGATGTAACCCACAATTACATGTACCCCTGAGGAGATGTAACCCACAATTACATGTACCCCTGAGGAGATATAACCCACAATTACATGTACCCCTGAGGAGATGTAACCCACAATTACATGTACCCCTGAGGAGATGTAAACCACAATTACATGTACCCCTGAGGTGATATAACCCACAATTACATGTACCCCTGAGGAGATGTAACCCACAATTACATGTACCCCTGAGGAGATATAACCCACAATTACATGTACCCCTGAGGAGATGTAACCCACAATTACATGTACCCCTGAGGAGATATAACCCACAATTACATGTACCCCTGAGGAGATGTAACCCACAATTACATGTACCCCTGAGGAGATGTAACCCACAATTACATGTACACCTGAGGAGATGTAACTACAATTACATGTACCCCTGAGGAGATATAACCCACAATTACATGTACCCCTGAGGAGATGTTACCCACAATTACATATACCCCTGAGGAGATGTTACCCACAATTACATGTACCCCTGAGGAAATATAAGCCACAATTACATGTTCCCCTGAGGAGATATAACCCACAATTACATGCACCCCTGAGGAGATATAACCCACAATTACATGTACCCCTGAGAAGATGTAACCCACAATTACATGTACCCCTGAGGAGATGTAACCCACAATTACATGTACCCCTGAGGAGATGTAACCCACAATTACATGTACCCCTGAGGAGATATAACCCACAATTACATGTACCCCTGAGAAGATGTAACCCACAATTACATGTACCCCTGAGGAGATGTAACTACAATTACATGTACCCCTGAGGTGATATAACCCACAATTACATGTACTCCTGAGGAGATGTAACCCACAATTACATGTACACCTGAGGAGATGTAACCACAATTACATGTACCCCTGAGGTGATATAACCCACAATTACATGTACCCCTGAGGAGATGTAACCCACAATTACATGTACCCCTGAGGAGATGTAACCCACAATTACATGTACGCCTGAGGAGATATAACCCACAATTACATGTACCCCTGAGGAGATGTAACCCACAATTACATGTACCCCTGAGGAGATATAACCCATAATTACATGTACCCCTGAGGAGATATAACCCACAATTACATGTACCCCTGAGGAGATGTAACCCCCAATTACATGTACCCCTGAGGTGATATAACCCACAATTACATGTACCCCTGAGGAGATATAACCCACAATTACATGTACCCCTGAGGAGATGTAACCCACAATTACATGTACCCCTGAGGAGATGTAACCCACAATTACATGTACCCCTGAGGAGATGTTACCCACAATTACATGTACCCCTGAGGAGATGTAACCCACAATTACATGTACCCCTGAGGAGATGTAACCCACAATTACATGTACCCCTGAGGAGATATAACCCACAATTACATGTACCCCTGAGGAGATGTAACCCACAATTACATGTACCCCTGAGGAGATGTAAACCACAATTACATGTACCCCTGAGGTGATATAACCCACAATTACATGTACCCCTGAGGAGATGTAACCCACAATTACATGTACCCCTGAGGAGATATAACCCACAATTACATGTACCCCTGAGGAGATGTAACCCACAATTACATGTACCCCTGAGGAGATATAACCCACAATTACATGTACCCCTGAGGAGATGTAACCCACAATTACATGTACCCCTGAGGAGATGTAACCCACAATTACATGTACACCTGAGGAGATGTAACTACAATTACATGTACCCCTGAGGAGATATAACCCACAATTACATGTACCCCTGAGGAGATGTTACCCACAATTACATATACCCCTGAGGAGATGTTACCCACAATTACATGTACCCCTGAGGAAATATAAGCCACAATTACATGTTCCCCTGAGGAGATATAACCCACAATTACATGCACCCCTGAGGAGATATAACCCACAATTACATGTACCCCTGAGAAGATGTAACCCACAATTACATGTACCCCTGAGGAGATGTAACCCACAATTACATGTACCCCTGAGGAGATGTAACCCACAATTACATGTACCCCTGAGGAGATATAACCCACAATTACATGTACCCCTGAGAAGATGTAACCCACAATTACATGTACCCCTGAGGAGATGTAACTACAATTACATGTACCCCTGAGGAGATATAACCCACAATTACATGTACCCCTGAGGAGATGTAACCCACAATTACATGTACCCCTGAGGAGATGTAACCACAATTACATGTACCCCTGAGGAGATATAACCCACAATTACATGTACCCCTGAGGAGATGTTACCCACAATTACATGTACCCCTGAGGAGATATAACCCACAATTACATGTACCCCTGAGGAGATGTTACCCACAATTACATGTACCCCTGAGGTGATATAACCCACAATTACATGTACTCCTGAGGAGATGTAACCCACAATTACATGTACACCTGAGGAGATGTAACCACAATTACATGTACCCCTGAGGTGATATAACCCACAATTACATGTACCCCTGAGGAGATGTTACCCACAATTACATGTACCCCTGAGGAGATATAACCCACAATTACATGTACCCCTGAGGAGATGTTACCTACAATTACATGTACCCCTGAGGTGATATAACCCACAATTACATGTACTCCTGAGGAGATGTAACCCACAATTACATGTACCCCTGAGGAGATGTTACCCACAATTACATGTACCCCTGAGGAGATATAACCCACAATTACATGTACCCCTGAGGAGATGTTACCCACAATTACATGTACCCCTGAGGTGATATAACCCACAATTACATGTACTCCTGAGGAGATGTAACCCACAATTACATGTACCCCTGAGGAGATGTAACCCACAATTACATGTACCCCTGAGGTGATATAACCCACAATTACATGTACCCCTGAGGAGATGTAACCCACAATTACATGTACCCCTGAGGAGATGTAACCCACAATTACATGTACCCCTGAGGAGATATAACCCACAATTACATGTACCCCTGAGGAAATATAACCCACAATTACATGTACCACTGAGGAGATGTAACCCACAATTACATGTACCCCTGAGGAGATGTAAACCACAATTACATGTACACCTGAGGAGATGTAACCACAATTACATGTACCCCTGAGGAGATGTAACCCACAATTACATGTACCCCTGAGGTGATATAACCCACAATTACATGTACCCCTGAGGAGATGTAACCCACAATTACATGTACCCCTGAGGAGATGTAACCCACAATTACATGTACCCCTGAGGAGATATAACCCACAATTACATGTACCCCTGAGGAGATGTAACCCACAATTACATGTACCCCTGAGGAGATGTAAACCACAATTACATGTACCCCTGAGGTGATATAACCCACAATTACATGTACCCCTGAGGAGATGTAACCCACAATTACATGTACCCCTGAGGAGATATAACCCACAATTACATGTACCCCTGAGGAGATGTAACCCACAATTACATGTACCCCTGAGGAGATGTAACCCACAATTACATGTACCCCTGAGGAGATGTAACCCACAATTACATGTACCCCTGAGGAGACGTAACCCACAATTACATGTACCCCTGAGGAGATATAACCCACAATTACATATACCCCTGAGGAAATGTAACCCACAATTACATGTACCCCTGAGGAGATATAACCCACAATTACATGTACCCCTGAGGAGATGTAACCCACAATTACATGTATCCCTGAGGAGATATAACCCACAATTACATGTACACCTGAGGAGATATAACCCACAATTACATGTACACCTGAGGAGATATAACCCACAATTACATGTACCCCTGAGGAGATGTTACCCACAATTACATGTACCCCTGAGGAGATGTAACCCACAATTACATGTACCCTGAGGAGATGTTACCCACAATTACATGTACCCCTGAGGAGATGTAACCCCCAATTACATGTACCCCTGAGGAGATGTAACCCACAATTACATGTACCCCGGAGGAGATGTTACCCACAATTACATGTACCCCTGAGGAGAAGTAACCCACAATTACATGTACCCCTGAGGAGATGTAACCACAATTACATGTACCCCTGAGGAGATGTAACCACAATTACATGTACCCCTGAGGTGATATAACCCACAATTACATGTACCCCTGAGGAGATGTTACCCACAATTACATATACCCCTGAGGAGATGTTACCCACAATTACATGTACCCCTGAGGAGATATAAGCCACAATTACATGTTCCCCTGAGGAGATATAACCCACAATTACATGTACCCCTGAGGAGATATAACCCACAATTACATGTACCCCTGAGAAGATGTAACCCACAATTACATGTACCCCAGAGGAGATGTAACCCACAATTACATGTACCCCTGAGGAGATGTAACCCACAATTACATGTACCCCTGAGGAGATATAACCCACAATTACATGTACCTCTGAGAAGATGTAACCCACAATTACATGTACCCCTGAGGAGATGTAACTACAATTACATGTACCCCTGAGGAGATATAACCCACAATTACATGTACCCCTGAGGAGATGTAACCCACAATTACATGTACCCCTGAGGAGATGTAACCACAATTACATGTACCCCTGAGGAGATATAACCCACAATTACATGTACCCCTGAGGAGATGTTACCCACAATTACATGTACCCCTGAGGAGATATAACCCACAATTACATGTACCCCTGAGGAGATGTTACCCACAATTACATGTACCCCTGAGGTGATATAACCCACAATTACATGTACTCCTGAGGAGATGTAACCCACAATTACATGTACACCTGAGGAGATGTAACCACAATTACATGTACCCCTGAGGTGATATAACCCACAATTACATGTACCCCTGAGGAGATGTTACCCACAATTACATGTACCCCTGAGGAGACATAACCCACAATTACATGTACCCCTGAGGAGATGTTACCCACAATTACATGCACCCCTGAGGTGATATAACCCACAATTACATGTACTCCTGAGGAGATGTAACCCACAATTACATGTACCCCTGAGGAGATGTTACCCACAATTACATGTACCCCTGAGGAGATATAACCCACAATTACATGTACCCCTGAGGAGATGTTACCCACAATTACATGTACCCCTGAGGTGATATAACCCACAATTACATGTACTCCTGAGGAGATGTAACCCACAATTACATGTACACCTGAGGAGATGTAACCACAATTACATGTACCCCTGAGGTGATATAACCCACAATTACATGTACCCCTGAGGAGATGTAACCCACAATTACATGTACCCCTGAGGAGATGTAACCCACAATTACATGTACGCCTGAGGAGATATAACCCACAATTACATGTACCCCTGAGGAGATGTAACCCACAATTACATGTACCCCTGAGGAGATATAACCCATAATTACATGTACCCCTGAGGAGATATAACCCACAATTACATGTACCCCTGAGGAGATGTAACCCCCAATTACATGTACCCCTGAGGTGATATAACCCACAATTACATGTACCCCTGAGGAGATATAACCCACAATTACATGTACCCCTGAGGAGATGTAACCCACAATTACATGTACCCCTGAGGAGATGTAACCCACAATTACATGTACCCCTGAGGAGATGTTACCCACAATTACATGTACCCCTGAGGAGATGTAACCCACAATTACATGTACCCCTGAGGAGATGTAACCCACAATTACATGTACCCCTGAGGAGATATAACCCACAATTACATGTACCCCTGAGGAGATGTAACCCACAATTACATGTACCCCTGAGGAGATGTAAACCACAATTACATGTACCCCTGAGGTGATATAACCCACAATTACATGTACCCCTGAGGAGATGTAACCCACAATTACATGTACCCCTGAGGAGATATAACCCACAATTACATGTACCCCTGAGGAGATGTAACCCACAATTACATGTACCCCTGAGGAGATATAACCCACAATTACATGTACCCCTGAGGAGATGTAACCCACAATTACATGTACCCCTGAGGAGATGTAACCCACAATTACATGTACACCTGAGGAGATGTAACTACAATTACATGTACCCCTGAGGAGATATAACCCACAATTACATGTACCCCTGAGGAGATGTTACCCACAATTACATATACCCCTGAGGAGATGTTACCCACAATTACATGTACCCCTGAGGAAATATAAGCCACAATTACATGTTCCCCTGAGGAGATATAACCCACAATTACATGCACCCCTGAGGAGATATAACCCACAATTACATGTACCCCTGAGAAGATGTAACCCACAATTACATGTACCCCTGAGGAGATGTAACCCACAATTACATGTACCCCTGAGGAGATGTAACCCACAATTACATGTACCCCTGAGGAGATATAACCCACAATTACATGTACCCCTGAGAAGATGTAACCCACAATTACATGTACCCCTGAGGAGATGTAACTACAATTACATGTACCCCTGAGGAGATATAACCCACAATTACATGTACCCCTGAGGAGATGTAACCCACAATTACATGTACCCCTGAGGAGATGTAACCACAATTACATGTACCCCTGAGGAGATATAACCCACAATTACATGTACCCCTGAGGAGATGTTACCCACAATTACATGTACCCCTGAGGAGATATAACCCACAATTACATGTACCCCTGAGGAGATGTTACCCACAATTACATGTACCCCTGAGGTGATATAACCCACAATTACATGTACTCCTGAGGAGATGTAACCCACAATTACATGTACACCTGAGGAGATGTAACCACAATTACATGTACCCCTGAGGTGATATAACCCACAATTACATGTACCCCTGAGGAGATGTTACCCACAATTACATGTACCCCTGAGGAGATATAACCCACAATTACATGTACCCCTGAGGAGATGTTACCTACAATTACATGTACCCCTGAGGTGATATAACCCACAATTACATGTACTCCTGAGGAGATGTAACCCACAATTACATGTACCCCTGAGGAGATGTTACCCACAATTACATGTACCCCTGAGGAGATATAACCCACAATTACATGTACCCCTGAGGAGATGTTACCCACAATTACATGTACCCCTGAGGTGATATAACCCACAATTACATGTACTCCTGAGGAGATGTAACCCACAATTACATGTACCCCTGAGGAGATGTAACCCACAATTACATGTACCCCTGAGGAGATATAACCCACAATTACATGTACCCCTGAGGAGATGTAACCCACAATTACATGTACCCCTGAGGTGATATAACCCACAATTACATGTACCCCTGAGGAGATGTAACCCACAATTACATGTACCCCTGAGGAGATGTAACCCACAATTACATGTACCCCTGAGGAGATATAACCCACAATTACATGTACCCCTGAGGAGATGTAACCCACAATTACATGTACCCCTGAGGAGATGTAACCCACAATTACATGTACCCCTGAGGAGATATAACCCACAATTACATGTACCCCTGAGGAGATATAACCCACAATTACATGTACCCCTGAGGAGATATAACCCACAATTACATGTACCCCTGAGGAGATGTAACCCACAATTACATGTACTCCTGAGGTGATATAACCCACAATTACATTTACACCTGAGGAGATGTAACCCACAATTACATGTACCCCTGAGGAGATATAACCCACAATTACATATACCCCTGAGGAGATGTAACCCACAATTACATGTACCCCTGAGGAGATGTAACCCACAATTACATGTACCCCTGAGGAGATAAAACCCACAATTACATATACGCCTGAGGAGATGTAAGCACAATTACATGTACACCTGAGAAGTAACCCATAATTACATGTACCCCTGAGGAGAAGTTACCCATAATTACATGTACCCCTGAGGAGATGTAACCCCCAATTACATGTACCCCTGAGGAGATGTAACCCACAATTACATTTACCGCTGAGGAGATGTAACCCACAATTACATGTACCCCTGAGGAGATGTAACCCACAATTACATGTACCCCTGAGGAGATGTAACCCACAATTACATTTACCGCTGAGGAGATGTTACCCACAATTACATGTACCCCTGAGGAGATATAACCCACAATTACATGTACCCCTGAGGAGATGTAACCCACAATTACATGTACCCCTGAGGAGATGTAACCCACAATTACATTTACCCCTGAGGAGATGTAACCCACAATTACATGTACACCTGAGGAGATGTAACCACAATTACATGTACTCCTGAGGAGATATAACCCACAATTACATGTACCCCCGAGGAGATGTTACCCACAATTACATGTACCCCTGAGGAGATATAACCCACAATTACATGTACCCCTGAGGAGATGTTACCCACAATTACATGTACCCCTGAGGAGATATAACCCACAATTACATGTACCCCAGAGGAGATGTAACCCACAATTACATTTACCGCTGAGGAGATGTTACCCACAATTACATGTACCCTTGAGGAGATGTAACCCACAATTACACGTACCCCTGAGGAGATGTTACCCACAATTACATGTACCCCTGAGGAGAAGTAACCCACAATTACATGTACCCCTGAGGAGATGTTACCCACAATTACATGTACCCCTGAGGAGATGTAACCACAATTACATGTACCCCTGAGGAGATATAAGCCACAATTACATGTACCCCTGAGGAGATATAACCCACAATTACATGTACCCCTGAGAAGATGTAACCCACAATTACATGTACCCCTGAGGAGATGTAACCACAATTACATGTACCGCTGAGGAGATGTAACCCACAATTAAATGTACCCCTGAGGAGATGTAACCCACAATTACATGTACACCTGAGGAGATGTAACCACAATTACATGTACTCCTGAGGAGATATAACCCACAATTACATGTACCCCTGAGGAGATGTAACCCACAATTAAATGTACCCCTGAGGAGATGTAACCCACAATTACATGTACACCTGAGGAGATGTAACTACAATTACATGTACCCCTGAGGAGATGTAAACCACAATTACATGTACCCCTGAGGTGATATAACCCACAATTACATGTACCCCTGAGGAGATGTAACCCACAATTACATGTACCCCTGAGGAGATGTAACCCACAATTTCATGTACCCCTGAGGAGATATAACCCACAATTACATGTACCCCTGAGGAAATATAACCCACAATTACATGTACCACTGAGGAGATGTAACCCACAATTACATGTACCCCTGAGGAGATATAACCCACAATTACATGTACCCCCGAGGAGATGTTACCCACAATTACATGTACCCCTGAGGAGATATAACCCACAATTACATGTACCCCTGAGGAGATGTTACCCACTATTACATGTACCCCTGAGGAGATATAACCCACAATTACATGTACCCCTGAGGAGATGTAACCCACAATTACATTTACCGCTGAGGAGATGTTACCCACAATTACATGTACCCTTGAGGAGATGTAACCCACAATTACACGTACCCCTGAGGAGATGTTACCCACAATTACATGTACCCCTGAGGAGAAGTAACCCACAATTACATGTACCCCTGAGGAGATGTTACCCACAATTACATGTACCCCTGAGGAGATGTAACCACAATTACATGTACCCCTGAGGAGATATAAGCCACAATTACATGTACCCCTGAGGAGATATAACCCACAATTACATGTACCCCTGAGAAGATGTAACCCACAATTACATGTACCCCTGAGGAGATGTAACCACAATTACATGTACCGCTGAGGAGATGTAACCCACAATTAAATGTACCCCTGAGGAGATGTAACCCACAATTACATGTACACCTGAGGAGATGTAACCACAATTACATGTACTCCTGAGGAGATATAACCCACAATTACATGTACCCCTGAGGAGATGTAACCCACAATTAAATGTACCCCTGAGGAGATGTAACCCACAATTACATGTACACCTGAGGAGATGTAACCACAATTACATGTACCCCTGAGGAGATGTAAACCACAATTACATGTACCCCTGAGGTGATATAACCCACAATTACATGTACCCCTGAGGAGATGTAACCCACAATTACATTTACCCCTGAGGAGATGTAACCCACAATTACATGTACCCCTGAGGAGATATAACCCACAATTACATGTACCCCTGAGGAAATATAACCCACAATTACATGTACCACTGAGGAGATGTAACCCACAATTACATGTACCCCTGAGGAGATGTAAACCACAATTACATGTACACCTGAGGAGATGTAACCACAATTACATGTACCCCTGAGGAGATGTAACCCACAATTACATGTACCCCTGAGGTGATATAACCCACAATTACATGTACCCCTGAGGAGACGTAACCCACAATTACATGTACCCCTGAGGAGATGTAACCCACAATTACATGTACCCCTGAGGAGATATAACCCACAATTACATGTACCCCTGAGGAGATATAACCCACAATTACATGTACCCCTGAGGAGATGTTACCCACAATTACATGTACCCCTGAGGTGATATAACCCACAATTACATGTACTCCTGAGGAGATGTAACCCACAATTACATGTACCCCTGAGGTGATATAACCCACAATTACATGTACTCCTGAGGAGATGTAACCACAATTACATGTACCGCTGAGGAGATGTAACCCACAATTAAATGTACCCCTGAGGAGATGTAACCCACAATTACATGTACACCTGAGGAGATGTAACCACAATTACATGTACTCCTGAGGAGATATAACCCACAATTACATGTACCCCTGAGGAGATGTAACCCACAATTAAATGTACCCCTGAGGAGATGTAACCCACAATTACATGTACACCTGAGGAGATGTAACTACAATTACATGTACCCCTGAGGAGATGTAAACCACAATTACATGTACCCCTGAGGTGATATAACCCACAATTACATGTACCCCTGAGGAGATGTAACCCACAATTACATGTACCCCTGAGGAGATGTAACCCACAATTTCATGTACCCCTGAGGAGATATAACCCACAATTACATGTACCCCTGAGGAAATATAACCCACAATTACATGTACCACTGAGGAGATGTAACCCACAATTACATGTACCCCTGAGGAGATATAACCCACAATTACATGTACCCCCGAGGAGATGTTACCCACAATTACATGTACCCCTGAGGAGATATAACCCACAATTACATGTACCCCTGAGGAGATGTTACCCACTATTACATGTACCCCTGAGGAGATATAACCCACAATTACATGTACCCCTGAGGAGATGTAACCCACAATTACATTTACCGCTGAGGAGATGTTACGCACAATTACATGTACCCTTGAGGAGATGTAACCCACAATTACACGTACCCCTGAGGAGATGTTACCCACAATTACATGTACCCCTGAGGAGAAGTAACCCACAATTACATGTACCCCTGAGGAGATGTTACCCACAATTACATGTACCCCTGAGGAGATGTAACCACAATTACATGTACCCCTGAGGAGATATAAGCCACAATTACATGTACCCCTGAGGAGATATAACCCACAATTACATGTACCCCTGAGAAGATGTAACCCACAATTACATGTACCCCTGAGGAGATGTAACCACAATTACATGTACCGCTGAGGAGATGTAACCCACAATTAAATGTACCCCTGAGGAGATGTAACCCACAATTACATGTACACCTGAGGAGATGTAACCACAATTACATGTACTCCTGAGGAGATATAACCCACAATTACATGTACCCCTGAGGAGATGTAACCCACAATTAAATGTACCCCTGAGGAGATGTAACCCACAATTACATGTACACCTGAGGAGATGTAACCACAATTACATGTACCCCTGAGGAGATGTAAACCACAATTACATGTACCCCTGAGGTGATATAACCCACAATTACATGTACCCCTGAGGAGATGTAACCCACAATTACATTTACCCCTGAGGAGATGTAACCCACAATTACATGTACCCCTGAGGAGATATAACCCACAATTACATGTACCCCTGAGGAAATATAACCCACAATTACATGTACCACTGAGGAGAAGTAACCCACAATTACATGTACCCCTGAGGAGATGTAAACCACAATTACATGTACACCTGAGGAGATGTAACCACAATTACATGTACCCCTGAGGAGATGTAACCCACAATTACATGTACCCCTGAGGTGATATAACCCACAATTACATGTACCCCTGAGGAGACGTAACCCACAATTACATGTACCCCTGAGGAGATGTAACCCACAATTACATGTACCCCTGAGGAGATATAACCCACAATTACATGTACCCCTGAGGAGATATAACCCACAATTACATGTACAACTGAGGAGATGTTACCCACAATTACATGTACCCCTGAGGTGATATAACCCACAATTACATGTACTCCTGAGGAGATGTAACCCACAATTACATGTACACCTGAGGAGATGTAACCACAATTACATGTACCCCTGAGGTGATATAACCCACAATTACATGTACCCCTGAGGAGATGTAACCCACAATTACATGTACCCCTGAGGAGATGTAACCCACAATTACATGTACCCCTGAGGAGATGTAACCCCCAATTACATGTACCCCTGAGGTGATATAACCCACAATTACATGTACCCCTGAGGAGATATAACCCACAATTACATGTACCCCTGAGGAGATGTAACCCACAATTACATGTACCCCTGAGGAGATGTAACCCACAATTACATGTACCCCTGAGGAGATGTTACCCACAATTACATGTACCCCTGAGGAGATGTAACCCACAATTACATGTACCCCTGAGGAGATGTAACCCACAATTACATGTACCCCTGAGGAGATATAACCCACAATTACATGTACCCCTGAGGAGATGTAACCCACAATTACATGTACCCCTGAGGAGATGTAAACCACAATTACATGTACCCCTGAGGTGATATAACCCACAATTACATGTACCCCTGAGGAGATGTAACCCACAATTACATGTACCCCTGAGGAGATATAACCCACAATTACATGTACCCCTGAGGAGATGTAACCCACAATTACATGTACCCCTGAGGAGATATAACCCACAATTACATGTACCCCTGAGGAGATATAACCCACAATTACATGTACCCCTGAGGAGATGTAACCCACAATTACATGTACCCCTGAGGAGATGTAAACCACAATTACATGTACCCCTGAGGTGATATAACCCACAATTACATGTACCCCTGAGGAGATGTAACCCACAATTACATGTACCCCTGAGGAGATATAACCCACAATTACATGTACCCCTGAGGAGATGTAACCCACAATTACATGTACCCCTGAGGTGATATAACCCACAATTACATGTACCCCTGAGGAGATGTAACCCACAATTACATGTACCCCTGAGGAGATGTAACCCACAATTACATGTACCCCTGAGGAGATATAACCCACAATTACATGTACCCCTGAGGAGATGTAACCCACAATTACATGTACCCCTGAGGAGATGTAACCCACAATTACATGTACCCCTGAGGAGATATAACCCACAATTACATGTACCCCTGAGGAGATATAACCCACAATTACATGTACCCCTGAGGAGATATAACCCACAATTACATGTACCCCTGAGGAGATATAACCCACAATTACATGCACCCCTGAGGAGATATAACCCACAATTACATGTACCCCTGAGAAGATGTAACCCACAATTACATGTACCCCTGAGGAGATGTAACCCACAATTACATGTACCCCTGAGGAGATGTAACCCACAATTACATGTACCCCTGAGGAGATATAACCCACAATTACATGTACCCCTGAGAAGATGTAACCCACAATTACATGTACCCCTGAGGAGATGTAACTACAATTACATGTACCCCTGAGGAGATATAACCCACAATTACATGTACCCCTGAGGAGATGTAACCCACAATTACATGTACCCCTGAGGAGATGTAACCACAATTACATGTACCCCTGAGGAGATATAACCCACAATTACATGTACCCCTGAGGAGATGTTACCCACAATTACATGTACCCCTGAGGAGATATAACCCACAATTACATGTACCCCTGAGGAGATGTTACCCACAATTACATGTACCCCTGAGGTGATATAACCCACAATTACATGTACTCCTGAGGAGATGTAACCCACAATTACATGTACACCTGAGGAGATGTAACCACAATTACATGTACCCCTGAGGTGATATAACCCACAATTACATGTACCCCTGAGGAGATGTTACCCACAATTACATGTACCCCTGAGGAGATATAACCCACAATTACATGTACCCCTGAGGAGATGTAACCCACAATTACATGTACCCCTGAGGAGATGTAAACCACAATTACATGTACCCCTGAGGTGATATAACCCACAATTACATGTACCCCTGAGGAGATGTAACCCACAATTACATGTACCCCTGAGGAGATATAACCCACAATTACATGTACCCCTGAGGAGATGTAACCCACAATTACATGTACCCCTGAGGTGATATAACCCACAATTACATGTACCCCTGAGGAGATGTAACCCACAATTACATGTACCCCTGAGGAGATGTAACCCACAATTACATGTACCCCTGAGGAGATATAACCCACAATTACATGTACCCCTGAGGAGATGTAACCCACAATTACATGTACCCCTGAGGAGATGTAACCCACAATTACATGTACCCCTGAGGAGATATAACCCACAATTACATGTACCCCTGAGGAGATATAACCCACAATTACATGTACCCCTGAGGAGATATAACCCACAATTACATGTACCCCTGAGGAGATATAACCCACAATTACATGCACCCCTGAGGAGATATAACCCACAATTACATGTACCCCTGAGAAGATGTAACCCACAATTACATGTACCCCTGAGGAGATGTAACCCACAATTACATGTACCCCTGAGGAGATGTAACCCACAATTACATGTACCCCTGAGGAGATATAACCCACAATTACATGTACCCCTGAGAAGATGTAACCCACAATTACATGTACCCCTGAGGAGATGTAACTACAATTACATGTACCCCTGAGGAGATATAACCCACAATTACATGTACCCCTGAGGAGATGTAACCCACAATTACATGTACCCCTGAGGAGATGTAACCACAATTACATGTACCCCTGAGGAGATATAACCCACAATTACATGTACCCCTGAGGAGATGTTACCCACAATTACATGTACCCCTGAGGAGATATAACCCACAATTACATGTACCCCTGAGGAGATGTTACCCACAATTACATGTACCCCTGAGGTGATATAACCCACAATTACATGTACTCCTGAGGAGATGTAACCCACAATTACATGTACACCTGAGGAGATGTAACCACAATTACATGTACCCCTGAGGTGATATAACCCACAATTACATGTACCCCTGAGGAGATGTTACCCACAATTACATGTACCCCTGAGGAGATATAACCCACAATTACATGTACCCCTGAGGAGATGTTACCTACAATTACATGTACCCCTGAGGTGATATAACCCACAATTACATGTACTCCTGAGGAGATGTAACCCACAATTACATGTACCCCTGAGGAGATGTTACCCACAATTACATGTACCCCTGAGGAGATATAACCCACAATTACATGTACCCCTGAGGAGATGTTACCCACAATTACATGTACCCCTGAGGTGATATAACCCACAATTACATGTACTCCTGAGGAGATGTAACCCACAATTACATGTACCCCTGAGGAGATGTAACCCACAATTACATGTACCCCTGAGGAGATATAACCCACAATTACATGTACCCCTGAGGAGATGTAACCCACAATTACATGTACCCCTGAGGTGATATAACCCACAATTACATGTACCCCTGAGGAGATGTAACCCACAATTACATGTACCCCTGAGGAGATGTAACCCACAATTACATGTACCCCTGAGGAGATATAACCCACAATTACATGTACCCCTGAGGAGATGTAACCCACAATTACATGTACCCCTGAGGAGATGTAACCCACAATTACATGTACCCCTGAGGAGATATAACCCACAATTACATGTACCCCTGAGGAGATATAACCCACAATTACATGTACCCCTGAGGAGATATAACCCACAATTACATGTACCCCTGAGGAGATGTAACCCACAATTACATGTACTCCTGAGGTGATATAACCCACAATTACATTTACACCTGAGGAGATGTAACCCACAATTACATGTACCCCTGAGGAGATATAACCCACAATTACATATACCCCTGAGGAGATGTAACCCACAATTACATGTACCCCTGAGGAGATGTAACCCACAATTACATGTACCCCTGAGGAGATAAAACCCACAATTACATATACGCCTGAGGAGATGTAAGCACAATTACATGTACACCTGAGAAGTAACCCATAATTACATGTACCCCTGAGGAGAAGTTACCCATAATTACATGTACCCCTGAGGAGATGTAACCCCCAATTACATGTACCCCTGAGGAGATGTAACCCACAATTACATTTACCGCTGAGGAGATGTAACCCACAATTACATGTACCCCTGAGGAGATGTAACCCACAATTACATGTACCCCTGAGGAGATGTAACCCACAATTACATTTACCGCTGAGGAGATGTTACCCACAATTACATGTACCCCTGAGGAGATATAACCCACAATTACATGTACCCCTGAGGAGATGTAACCCACAATTACATGTACCCCTGAGGAGATGTAACCCACAATTACATTTACCCCTGAGGAGATGTAACCCACAATTACATGTACACCTGAGGAGATGTAACCACAATTACATGTACTCCTGAGGAGATATAACCCACAATTACATGTACCCCCGAGGAGATGTTACCCACAATTACATGTACCCCTGAGGAGATATAACCCACAATTACATGTACCCCTGAGGAGATGTTACCCACAATTACATGTACCCCTGAGGAGATATAACCCACAATTACATGTACCCCAGAGGAGATGTAACCCACAATTACATTTACCGCTGAGGAGATGTTACCCACAATTACATGTACCCTTGAGGAGATGTAACCCACAATTACACGTACCCCTGAGGAGATGTTACCCACAATTACATGTACCCCTGAGGAGAAGTAACCCACAATTACATGTACCCCTGAGGAGATGTTACCCACAATTACATGTACCCCTGAGGAGATGTAACCACAATTACATGTACCCCTGAGGAGATATAAGCCACAATTACATGTACCCCTGAGGAGATATAACCCACAATTACATGTACCCCTGAGAAGATGTAACCCACAATTACATGTACCCCTGAGGAGATGTAACCACAATTACATGTACCGCTGAGGAGATGTAACCCACAATTAAATGTACCCCTGAGGAGATGTAACCCACAATTACATGTACACCTGAGGAGATGTAACCACAATTACATGTACTCCTGAGGAGATATAACCCACAATTACATGTACCCCTGAGGAGATGTAACCCACAATTAAATGTACCCCTGAGGAGATGTAACCCACAATTACATGTACACCTGAGGAGATGTAACTACAATTACATGTACCCCTGAGGAGATGTAAACCACAATTACATGTACCCCTGAGGTGATATAACCCACAATTACATGTACCCCTGAGGAGATGTAACCCACAATTACATGTACCCCTGAGGAGATGTAACCCACAATTTCATGTACCCCTGAGGAGATATAACCCACAATTACATGTACCCCTGAGGAAATATAACCCACAATTACATGTACCACTGAGGAGATGTAACCCACAATTACATGTACCCCTGAGGAGATATAACCCACAATTACATGTACCCCCGAGGAGATGTTACCCACAATTACATGTACCCCTGAGGAGATATAACCCACAATTACATGTACCCCTGAGGAGATGTTACCCACTATTACATGTACCCCTGAGGAGATATAACCCACAATTACATGTACCCCTGAGGAGATGTAACCCACAATTACATTTACCGCTGAGGAGATGTTACCCACAATTACATGTACCCTTGAGGAGATGTAACCCACAATTACACGTACCCCTGAGGAGATGTTACCCACAATTACATGTACCCCTGAGGAGAAGTAACCCACAATTACATGTACCCCTGAGGAGATGTTACCCACAATTACATGTACCCCTGAGGAGATGTAACCACAATTACATGTACCCCTGAGGAGATATAAGCCACAATTACATGTACCCCTGAGGAGATATAACCCACAATTACATGTACCCCTGAGAAGATGTAACCCACAATTACATGTACCCCTGAGGAGATGTAACCACAATTACATGTACCGCTGAGGAGATGTAACCCACAATTAAATGTACCCCTGAGGAGATGTAACCCACAATTACATGTACACCTGAGGAGATGTAACCACAATTACATGTACTCCTGAGGAGATATAACCCACAATTACATGTACCCCTGAGGAGATGTAACCCACAATTAAATGTACCCCTGAGGAGATGTAACCCACAATTACATGTACACCTGAGGAGATGTAACCACAATTACATGTACCCCTGAGGAGATGTAAACCACAATTACATGTACCCCTGAGGTGATATAACCCACAATTACATGTACCCCTGAGGAGATGTAACCCACAATTACATTTACCCCTGAGGAGATGTAACCCACAATTACATGTACCCCTGAGGAGATATAACCCACAATTACATGTACCCCTGAGGAAATATAACCCACAATTACATGTACCACTGAGGAGATGTAACCCACAATTACATGTACCCCTGAGGAGATGTAAACCACAATTACATGTACACCTGAGGAGATGTAACCACAATTACATGTACCCCTGAGGAGATGTAACCCACAATTACATGTACCCCTGAGGTGATATAACCCACAATTACATGTACCCCTGAGGAGACGTAACCCACAATTACATGTACCCCTGAGGAGATGTAACCCACAATTACATGTACCCCTGAGGAGATATAACCCACAATTACATGTACCCCTGAGGAGATATAACCCACAATTACATGTACCCCTGAGGAGATGTTACCCACAATTACATGTACCCCTGAGGTGATATAACCCACAATTACATGTACTCCTGAGGAGATGTAACCCACAATTACATGTACACCTGAGGAGATGTAACCACAATTACATGTACCCCTGAGGTGATATAACCCACAATTACATGTACCCCTGAGGAGATGTAACCCACAATTACATGTACCCCTGAGGAGATGTAACCCACAATTACATGTACCCCTGAGGAGATGTAACCCCCAATTACATGTACCCCTGAGGTGATATAACCCACAATTACATGTACCCCTGAGGAGATATAACCCACAATTACATGTACCCCTGAGGAGATGTAACCCACAATTACATGTACCCCTGAGGAGATGTAACCCACAATTACATGTACCCCTGAGGAGATGTAACCCACAATTACATGTACCCCTGAGGAGATGTAACCCACAATTACATGTACCCCTGAGGAGATGTTACCCACAATTACATGTACCCCTGAGGAGATGTAACCACAATTACATGTACCCCTGAGGAGATATAAGCCACAATTACATGTACCCCTGAGGAGATATAACCCACAATTACATGTACCCCTGAGAAGATGTAACCCACAATTACATGTACCCCTGAGGAGATGTAACCACAATTACATGTACCGCTGAGGAGATGTAACCCACAATTAAATGTACCCCTGAGGAGATGTAACCCACAATTACATGTACACCTGAGGAGATGTAACCACAATTACATGTACTCCTGAGGAGATATAACCCACAATTACATGTACCCCTGAGGAGATGTAACCCACAATTAAATGTACCCCTGAGGAGATGTAACCCACAATTACATGTACACCTGAGGAGATGTAACTACAATTACATGTACCCCTGAGGAGATGTAAACCACAATTACATGTACCCCTGAGGTGATATAACCCACAATTACATGTACCCCTGAGGAGATGTAACCCACAATTACATGTACCCCTGAGGAGATGTAACCCACAATTTCATGTACCCCTGAGGAGATATAACCCACAATTACATGTACCCCTGAGGAAATATAACCCACAATTACATGTACCACTGAGGAGATGTAACCCACAATTACATGTACCCCTGAGGAGATATAACCCACAATTACATGTACCCCCGAGGAGATGTTACCTACAATTACATGTACCCCTGAGGAGATATAACCCACAATTACATGTACCCCTGAGGAGATGTTACCCACTATTACATGTACCCCTGAGGAGATATAACCCACAATTACATGTACCCCTGAGGAGATGTAACCCACAGTTACATTTACCGCTGAGGAGATGTTACCCACAATTACATGTACCCTTGAGGAGATGTAACCCACAATTACACGTACCCCTGAGGAGATGTTACCCACAATTACATGTACCCCTGAGGAGAAGTAACCCACAATTACATGTACCCCTGAGGAGATGTTACCCACAATTACATGTACCCCTGAGGAGATGTAACCACAATTACATGTACCCCTGAGGAGATATAAGCCACAATTACATGTACCCCTGAGGAGATATAACCCACAATTACATGTACCCCTGAGAAGATGTAACCCACAATTACATGTACCCCTGAGGAGATGTAACCACAATTACATGTACCGCTGAGGAGATGTAACCCACAATTAAATGTACCCCTGAGGAGATGTAACCCACAATTACATGTACACCTGAGGAGATGTAACCACAATTACATGTACTCCTGAGGAGATATAACCCACAATTACATGTACCCCTGAGGAGATGTAACCCACAATTAAATGTACCCCTGAGGAGATGTAACCCACAATTACATGTACACCTGAGGAGATGTAACCACAATTACATGTACCCCTGAGGAGATGTAAACCACAATTACATGTACCCCTGAGGTGATATAACCCACAATTACATGTACCCCTGAGGAGATGTAACCCACAATTACATTTACCCCTGAGGAGATGTAACCCACAATTACATGTACCCCTGAGGAGATATAACCCACAATTACATGTACCCCTGAGGAAATATAACCCACAATTACATGTACCACTGAGGAGATGTAACCCACAATTACATGTACCCCTGAGGAGATGTAAACCACAATTACATGTACACCTGAGGAGATGTAACCACAATTACATGTACCCCTGAGGAGATGTAACCCACAATTACATGTACCCCTGAGGTGATATAACCCACAATTACATGTACCCCTGAGGAGACGTAACCCACAATTACATGTACCCCTGAGGAGATGTAACCCACAATTACATGTACCCCTGAGGAGATATAACCCACAATTACATGTACCCCTGAGGAGATATAACCCACAATTACATGTACCCCTGAGGAGATGTTACCCACAATTACATGTACCCCTGAGGTGATATAACCCACAATTACATGTACTCCTGAGGAGATGTAACCCACAATTACATGTACACCTGAGGAGATGTAACCACAATTACATGTACCCCTGAGGTGATATAACCCACAATTACATGTACCCCTGAGGAGATGTAACCCACAATTACATGTACCCCTGAGGAGATGTAACCCACAATTACATGTACCCCTGAGGAGATGTAACCCCCAATTACATGTACCCCTGAGGTGATATAACCCACAATTACATGTACCCCTGAGGAGATATAACCCACAATTACATGTACCCCTGAGGAGATGTAACCCACAATTACATGTACCCCTGAGGAGATGTAACCCACAATTACATGTACCCCTGAGGAGATGTTACCCACAATTACATGTACCCCTGAGGAGATGTAACCCACAATTACATGTACCCCTGAGGAGATGTAACCCACAATTACATGTACCCCTGAGGAGATATAACCCACAATTACATGTACCCCTGAGGAGATGTAACCCACAATTACATGTACCCCTGAGGAGATGTAAACCACAATTACATGTACCCCTGAGGTGATATAACCCACAATTACATGTACCCCTGAGGAGATGTAACCCACAATTACATGTACCCCTGAGGAGATATAACCCACAATTACATGTACCCCTGAGGAGATGTAACCCACAATTACATGTACCCCTGAGGAGATATAACCCACAATTACATGTACCCCTGAGGAGATATAACCCACAATTACATGTACCCCTGAGGAGATGTAACCCACAATTACATGTACCCCTGAGGAGATGTAAACCACAATTACATGTACCCCTGAGGTGATATAACCCACAATTACATGTACCCCTGAGGAGATGTAACCCACAATTACATGTACCCCTGAGGAGATATAACCCACAATTACATGTACCCCTGAGGAGATGTAACCCACAATTACATGTACCCCTGAGGTGATATAACCCACAATTACATGTACCCCTGAGGAGATGTAACCCACAATTACATGTACCCCTGAGGAGATGTAACCCACAATTACATGTACCCCTGAGGAGATATAACCCACAATTACATGTACCCCTGAGGAGATGTAACCCACAATTACATGTACCCCTGAGGAGATGTAACCCACAATTACATGTACCCCTGAGGAGATATAACCCACAATTACATGTACCCCTGAGGAGATATAACCCACAATTACATGTACCCCTGAGGAGATATAACCCACAATTACATGTACCCCTGAGGAGATGTAACCCACAATTACATGTACCCCTGAGGTGATATAACCCACAATTACATTTACACCTGAGGAGATGTAACCCACAATTACATGTACCCCTGAGGAGATATAACCCACAATTACATATACCCCTGAGGAGATGTAACCCACAATTACATGTACCCCTGAGGAGATGTAACCCACAATTACATGTACCCCTGAGGAGATAAAACCCACAATTACATATACGCCTGAGGAGATGTAAGCACAATTACATGTACACCTGAGAAGTAACCCATAATTACATGTACCCCTGAGGAGATGTAACCCCCAATTACATGTACCCCTGAGGAGATGTAACCCACAATTACATTTACCGCTGAGGAGATGTAACCCACAATTACATGTACCCCTGAGGAGATGTAACCCACAATTACATGTACCCCTGAGGAGATGTAACCCACAATTACATGTACCCCTGAGGAGATATAACCCACAATTACATGTACCCCTGAGGAGATGTAACCCACAATTACATGTACCCCTGAGGAGATGTAAACCACAATTACATGTACCCCTGAGGTGATATAACCCACAATTACATGTACCCCTGAGGAGATGTAACCCACAATTACATGTACCCCTGAGGAGATATAACCCACAATTACATGTACCCCTGAGGAGATGTAACCCACAATTACATGTACCCCTGAGGAGATATAACCCACAATTACATGTACCCCTGAGGAGATATAACCCACAATTACATGTACCCCTGAGGAGATGTAACCCACAATTACATGTACCCCTGAGGAGATGTTACCCACAATTACATGTACCCCTGAGGAGATATAACCCACAATTACATGTACCCCTGAGGAGATGTAACCCACAATTACATGTACCCCTGAGGAGATGTAACCCACAATTACATGTACCCCTGAGGAGATATAACCCACAATTACATGTACCCCTGAGGAGATGTAACCCACAATTACATGTACCCCTGAGGAGATGTAACCCACAATTACATGTACCCCTGAGGAGATATAACCCACAATTACATGTACCCCTGAGGAGATATAACCCACAATTACATGTACCCCTGAGGAGATATAACCCACAATTACATGTACCCCTGAGGAGATGTAACCCACAATTACATGTACCCCTGAGGTGATATAACCCACAATTACATTTACACCTGAGGAGATGTAACCCACAATTACATGTACCCCTGAGGAGATATAACCCACAATTACATATACCCCTGAGGAGATGTAACCCACAATTACATGTACCCCTGAGGAGATGTAACCCACAATTACATGTACCCCTGAGGAGATAAAACCCACAATTACATATACGCCTGAGGAGATGTAAGCACAATTACATGTACACCTGAGAAGTAACCCATAATTACATGTACCCCTGAGGAGATGTAACCCCCAATTACATGTACCCCTGAGGAGATGTAACCCACAATTACATTTACCGCTGAGGAGATGTAACCCACAATTACATGTACCCCTGAGGAGATGTAACCCACAATTACATGTACCCCTGAGGAGATGTAACCCACAATTACATGTACCCCTGAGGAGATATAACCCACAATTACATGTACCCCTGAGGAGATGTAACCCACAATTACATGTACCCCTGAGGAGATGTAAACCACAATTACATGTACCCCTGAGGTGATATAACCCACAATTACATGTACCCCTGAGGAGATGTAACCCACAATTACATGTACCCCTGAGGAGATATAACCCACAATTACATGTACCCCTGAGGAGATGTAACCCACAATTACATGTACCCCTGAGGAGATATAACCCACAATTACATGTACCCCTGAGGAGATATAACCCACAATTACATGTACCCCTGAGGAGATGTAACCCACAATTACATGTACCCCTGAGGAGATATAACCCACAATTACATGTACCCCTGAGGAGATGTAACCCACAATTACATGTACCCCTGAGGAGATGTAAACCACAATTACATGTACCCCTGAGGAGATATAACCCACAATTACATGTACCCCTGAGGAGATGTAACCCACAATTACATGTACCCCTGAGGTGATATAACCCACAATTACATGTACCCCTGAGGAGATGTAACCCACAATTACATGTACCCCTGAGGAGATGTAACCCACAATTACATGTACCCCTGAGGAGATATAACCCACAATTACATGTACCCCTGAGGAGATGTAACCCACAATTACATGTACCCCTGAGGAGATGTAACCCACAATTACATGTACCCCTGAGGAGATATAACCCACAATTACATGTACCCCTGAGGAGATATAACCCACAATTACATGTACCCCTGAGGAGATATAACCCACAATTACATGTACCCCGGAGGACATGTAACCCACAATTACATGTACCCCTGAGGTGATATAACCCACAATTACATTTACACCTGAGGAGATGTAACCCACAATTACATGTACCCCTGAGGAGATATAACCCACAATTACATATACCCCTGAGGAGATGTAACCCACAATTACATGTACCCCTGAGGAGATGTAACCCACAATTACATGTACCCCTGAGGAGATAAAACCCACAATTACATATACGCCTGAGGAGATGTAAGCACAATTACATGTACACCTGAGAAGTAACCCATAATTACATGTACCCCTGAGGAGAAGTTACCCATAATTACATGTACCCCTGAGGAGATGTAACCCCCAATTACATGTTCCCCTGAGGAGATGTAACCCACAATTACATTTACCGCTGAGGAGATGTAACCCACAATTACATGTACCCCTGAGGAGATGTAACCCACAATTACATGTACCCCTGAGGAGATGTAACCCACAATTACATTTACCGCTGAGGAGATGTTACCCACAATTACATGTACCCCTGAGGAGATATAACCCACAATTACATGTACCCCTGAGGAGATGTAACCCACAATTACATGTACCCCTGAGGAGATGTAACCCACAATTACATTTACCCCTGAGGAGATGTAACCCACAATTACATGTACACCTGAGGAGATGTAACCACAATTACATGTACTCCTGAGGAGATATAACCCACAATTACATGTACCCCCGAGGAGATGTTACCCACAATTACATGTACCCCTGAGGAGATATAACCCACAATTACATGTACCCCTGAGGAGATGTTACCCACAATTACATGTACCCCTGAGGAGATATAACCCACAATTACATGTACCCCTGAGGAGATGTAACCCACAATTACATTTACCGCTGAGGAGATGTTACCCACAATTACATGTACCCTTGAGGAGATGTAACCCACAATTACACGTACCCCTGAGGAGATGTTACCCACAATTACATGTACCCCGGAGGAGAAGTAACCCACAATTACATGTACCCCTGAGGAGATGTTACCCACAATTACATGTACCCCTGAGGAGATGTAACCACAATTACATGTACCCCTGAGGAGATATAAGCCACAATTACATGTACCCCAGAGGAGATATAACCCACAATTACATGTACCCCTGAGAAGATGTAACCCACAATTACATGTACCCCTGAGGAGATGTAACCACAATTACATGTACCGCTGAGGAGATGTAACCCACAATTAAATGTACCCCTGAGGAGATGTAACCCACAATTACATGTACACCTGAGGAGATGTAACCACAATTACATGTACTCCTGAGGAGATATAACCCACAATTACATGTACCCCTGAGGAGATGTAACCCACAATTAAATGTACCCCTGAGGAGATGTAACCCACAATTACATGTACACCTGAGGAGATGTAACTACAATTACATGTACCCCTGAGGAGATGTAAACCACAATTACATGTACCCCTGAGGTGATATAACCCACAATTACATGTACCCCTGAGGAGATGTAACCCACAATTACATGTACCCCTGAGGAGATGTAACCCACAATTACATGTACCCCTGAGGAGATATAACCCACAATTACATGTACCCCTGAGGAAATATAACCCACAATTACATGTACCACTGAGGAGATGTAACCCACAATTACATGTACCCCTGAGGAGATGTAAACCACAATTACATGTACACCTGAGGAGATGTAACCACAATTACATGTACCCCTGAGGAGATGTAACCCACAATTACATGTACCCCTGAGGTGATATAACCCACAATTACATGTACCCCTGAGGAGATGTAACCCACAATTACATGTACCCCTGAGGAGATGTAACCCACAATTACATGTACCCCTGAGGAGATATAACCCACAATTACATGTACCCCTGAGGAGATGTAACCCACAATTACATGTACCCCTGAGGAGATGTAAACCACAATTACATGTACCCCTGAGGTGATATAACCCACAATTACATGTACCCCTGAGGAGATGTAACCCACAATTACATGTACCCCTGAGGAGATATAACCCACAATTACATGTACCCCTGAGGAGATGTAACCCACAATTACATGTACCCCTGAGGAGATGTAACCCACAATTACATGTACCCCTGAGGAGATGTAACCCACAATTACATGTACCCCTGAGGAGATGTAACCCACAATTACATGTACCCCTGAGGAGATATAACCCACAATTACATATACCCCTGAGGAAATGTAACCCACAATTACATGTACCCCTGAGGAGATATAACCCACAATTACATG
Source organism: Pseudophryne corroboree (assembly GCF_028390025.1). Taxonomy (NCBI): domain Eukaryota; kingdom Metazoa; phylum Chordata; class Amphibia; order Anura; family Myobatrachidae; genus Pseudophryne; species Pseudophryne corroboree. The sequence continues at coordinate 54,939 of NW_026968631.1, forward strand.
TACCCCTGAGGAGATGTAACCCACAATTACATGTACCCCTGAGGAGATATAACCCACAATTACATGTACACCTGAGGAGATATAACCCACAATTACATGTACACCTGAGGAGATATAACCCACAATTACATGTACCCCTGAGGAGATGTAACCCACAATTACATGTACCCCTGAGGAGATATAACCCACAATTACATGTACCCCTGAGGAGATGTAACCCACAATTACATGTACCCCTGAGGAGATATAACCCACAATTACATGTACCCCTGAGGAGATATAACCCACAATTACATGTACCCCTGAGGAGATGTAACCCACAATTACATGTACCCCTGAGGAGATATAACCCACAATTACATGTACCCCTGAGGAGATGTAACCCACAATTACATGTACCCCTGAGGAGATGTAAACCACAATTACATGTACCCCTGAGGAGATATAACCCACAATTACATGTACCCCTGAGGAGATGTAACCCACAATTACATGTACCCCTGAGGTGATATAACCCACAATTACATGTACCCCTGAGGAGATGTAACCCACAATTACATGTACCCCTGAGGAGATGTAACCCACAATTACATGTACCCCTGAGGAGATATAACCCACAATTACATGTACCCCTGAGGAGATGTAACCCACAATTACATGTACCCCTGAGGAGATGTAACCCACAATTACATGTACCCCTGAGGAGATATAACCCACAATTACATGTACCCCTGAGGAGATATAACCCACAATTACATGTACCCCTGAGGAGATATAACCCACAATTACATGTACCCCGGAGGAGATGTAACCCACAATTACATGTACCCCTGAGGTGATATAACCCACAATTACATTTACACCTGAGGAGATGTAACCCACAATTACATGTACCCCTGAGGAGATATAACCCACAATTACATATACCCCTGAGGAGATGTAACCCACAATTACATGTACCCCTGAGGAGATGTAACCCACAATTACATGTACCCCTGAGGAGATAAAACCCACAATTACATATACGCCTGAGGAGATGTAAGCACAATTACATGTACACCTGAGAAGTAACCCATAATTACATGTACCCCTGAGGAGAAGTTACCCATAATTACATGTACCCCTGAGGAGATGTAACCCCCAATTACATGTACCCCTGAGGAGATGTAACCCACAATTACATTTACCGCTGAGGAGATGTAACCCACAATTACATGTACCCCTGAGGAGATGTAACCCACAATTACATGTACCCCTGAGGAGATGTAACCCACAATTACATTTACCGCTGAGGAGATGTTACCCACAATTACATGTACCCCTGAGGAGATATAACCCACAATTACATGTACCCCTGAGGAGATGTAACCCACAATTACATGTACCCCTGAGGAGATGTAACCCACAATTACATTTACCCCTGAGGAGATGTAACCCACAATTACATGTACACCTGAGGAGATGTAACCACAATTACATGTACTCCTGAGGAGATATAACCCACAATTACATGTACCCCCGAGGAGATGTTACCCACAATTACATGTACCCCTGAGGAGATATAACCCACAATTACATGTACCCATGAGGAGATGTTACCCACAATTACATGTACCCCTGAGGAGATATAACCCACAATTACATGTACCCCTGAGGAGATGTAACCCACAATTACATTTACCGCTGAGGAGATGTTACCCACAATTACATGTACCCTTGAGGAGATGTAACCCACAATTACACGTACCCCTGAGGAGATGTTACCCACAATTACATGTACCCCGGAGGAGAAGTAACCCACAATTACATGTACCCCTGAGGAGATGTTACCCACAATTACATGTACCCCTGAGGAGATGTAACCACAATTACATGTACCCCTGAGGAGATATAAGCCACAATTACATGTACCCCTGAGGAGATATAACCCACAATTACATGTACCCCTGAGAAGATGTAACCCACAATTACATGTACCCCTGAGGAGATGTAACCACAATTACATGTACCGCTGAGGAGATGTAACCCACAATTAAATGTACCCCTGAGGAGATGTAACCCACAATTACATGTACACCTGAGGAGATGTAACCACAATTACATGTACTCCTGAGGAGATATAACCCACAATTACATGTACCCCTGAGGAGATGTAACCCACAATTAAATGTACCCCTGAGGAGATGTAACCCACAATTACATGTACACCTGAGGAGATGTAACTACAATTACATGTACCCCTGAGGAGATGTAAACCACAATTACATGTACCCCTGAGGTGATATAACCCACAATTACATGTACCCCTGAGGAGATGTAACCCACAATTACATGTACCCCTGAGGAGATATAACCCACAATTACATATACCCCTGAGGAAATGTAACCCACAATTACATGTACCCCTGAGGAGATATAACCCACAATTACATGTACCCCTGAGGAGATGTAACCCACAATTACATGTACCCCTGAGGAGATATAACCCACAATTACATGTACACCTGAGGAGATATAACCCACAATTACATGTACACCTGAGGAGATATAACCCACAATTACATGTACCCCTGAGGAGATGTAACCCACAATTACATGTACCCCTGAGGAGATATAACCCACAATTACATGTACCCCTGAGGAGATGTAACCCACAATTACATGTACCCCTGAGGAGATATAACCCACAATTACATGTACCCCTGAGGAGATATAACCCACAATTGCATGTACCCCTGAGGAGATGTAACCCACAATTACATGTACCCCTGAGGAGATATAACCCACAATTACATGTACCCCTGAGGAGATGTAACCCACAATTACATGTACCCCTGAGGAGATGTAAACCACAATTACATGTACCCCTGAGGAGATATAACCCACAATTACATGTACCCCTGAGGAGATGTAACCCACAATTACATGTACCCCTGAGGTGATATAACCCACAATTACATGTACCCCTGAGGAGATGTAACCCACAATTACATGTACCCCTGAGGAGATGTAACCCACAATTACATGTACCCCTGAGGAGATATAACCCACAATTACATGTACCCCTGAGGAGATGTAACCCACAATTACATGTACCCCTGAGGAGATGTAACCCACAATTACATGTACCCCTGAGGAGATATAACCCACAATTACATGTACCCCTGAGGAGATATAACCCACAATTACATGTACCCCTGAGGAGATATAACCCACAATTACATGTACCCCGGAGGAGATGTAACCCACAATTACATGTACCCCTGAGGTGATATAACCCACAATTACATTTACACCTGAGGAGATGTAACCCACAATTACATGTACCCCTGAGGAGATATAACCCACAATTACATATACCCCTGAGGAGATGTAACCCACAATTACATGTACCCCTGAGGAGATGTAACCCACAATTACATGTACCCCTGAGGAGATAAAACCCACAATTACATATACGCCTGAGGAGATGTAAGCACAATTACATGTACACCTGAGAAGTAACCCATAATTACATGTACCCCTGAGGAGAAGTTACCCATAATTACATGTACCCCTGAGGAGATGTAACCCCCAATTACATGTACCCCTGAGGAGATGTAACCCACAATTACATTTACCGCTGAGGAGATGTAACCCACAATTACATGTACCCCTGAGGAGATGTAACCCACAATTACATGTACCCCTGAGGAGATGTAACCCACAATTACATTTACCGCTGAGGAGATGTTACCCACAATTACATGTACCCCTGAGGAGATATAACCCACAATTACATGTACCCCTGAGGAGATGTAACCCACAATTACATGTACCCCTGAGGAGATGTAACCCACAATTACATTTACCCCTGAGGAGATGTAACCCACAATTACATGTACACCTGAGGAGATGTAACCACAATTACATGTACTCCTGAGGAGATATAACCCACAATTACATGTACCCCCGAGGAGATGTTACCCACAATTACATGTACCCCTGAGGAGATATAACCCACAATTACATGTACCCCTGAGGAGATGTTACCCACAATTACATGTACCCCTGAGGAGATATAACCCACAATTACATGTACCCCTGAGGAGATGTAACCCACAATTACATTTACCGCTGAGGAGATGTTACCCACAATTACATGTACCCTTGAGGAGATGTAACCCACAATTACACGTACCCCTGAGGAGATGTTACCCACAATTACATGTACCCCGGAGGAGAAGTAACCCACAATTACATGTACCCCTGAGGAGATGTTACCCACAATTACATGTACCCCTGAGGAGATGTAACCACAATTACATGTACCCCTGAGGAGATATAAGCCACAATTACATGTACCCCTGAGGAGATATAACCCACAATTACATGTACCCCTGAGAAGATGTAACCCACAATTACATGTACCCCTGAGGAGATGTAACCACAATTACATGTACCGCTGAGGAGATGTAACCCACAATTAAATGTACCCCTGAGGAGATGTAACCCACAATTACATGTACACCTGAGGAGATGTAACCACAATTACATGTACTCCTGAGGAGATATAACCCACAATTACATGTACCCCTGAGGAGATGTAACCCACAATTAAATGTACCCCTGAGGAGATGTAACCCACAATTACATGTACACCTGAGGAGATGTAACTACAATTACATGTACCCCTGAGGAGATGTAAACCACAATTACATGTACCCCTGAGGTGATATAACCCACAATTACATGTACCCCTGAGGAAATGTAACCCACAATTACATGTACCCCTGAGGAGATATAACCCACAATTACATGTACCCCTGAGGAGATGTAACCCACAATTACATGTACCCCTGAGGAGATATAACCCACAATTACATGTACACCTGAGGAGATATAACCCACAATTACATGTACACCTGAGGAGATATAACCCACAATTACATGTACCCCTGAGGAGATGTAACCCACAATTACATGTACCCCTGAGGAGATATAACCCACAATTACATGTACCCCTGAGGAGATGTAACCCACAATTACATGTACCCCTGAGGAGATATAACCCACAATTACATGTACCCCTGAGGAGATATAACCCACAATTACATGTACCCCTGAGGAGATGTAACCCACAATTACATGTACCCCTGAGGAGATATAACCCACAATTACATGTACCCCTGAGGAGATGTAACCCACAATTACATGTACCCCTGAGGAGATGTAAACCACAATTACATGTACCCCTGAGGAGATATAACCCACAATTACATGTACCCCTGAGGAGATGTAACCCACAATTACATGTACCCCTGAGGTGATATAACCCACAATTACATGTACCCCTGAGGAGATGTAACCCACAATTACATGTACCCCTGAGGAGATGTAACCCACAATTACATGTACCCCTGAGGAGATATAACCCACAATTACATGTACCCCTGAGGAGATGTAACCCACAATTACATGTACCCCTGAGGAGATGTAACCCACAATTACATGTACCCCTGAGGAGATATAACCCACAATTACATGTACCCCTGAGGAGATATAACCCACAATTACATGTACCCCTGAGGAGATATAACCCACAATTACATGTACCCCGGAGGAGATGTAACCCACAATTACATGTACCCCTGAGGTGATATAACCCACAATTACATTTACACCTGAGGAGATGTAACCCACAATTACATGTACCCCTGAGGAGATATAACCCACAATTACATATACCCCTGAGGAGATGTAACCCACAATTACATGTACCCCTGAGGAGATGTAACCCACAATTACATGTACCCCTGAGGAGATAAAACCCACAATTACATATACGCCTGAGGAGATGTAAGCACAATTACATGTACACCTGAGAAGTAACCCATAATTACATGTACCCCTGAGGAGAAGTTACCCATAATTACATGTACCCCTGAGGAGATGTAACCCCCAATTACATGTACCCCTGAGGAGATGTAACCCACAATTACATTTACCGCTGAGGAGATGTAACCCACAATTACATGTACCCCTGAGGAGATGTAACCCACAATTACATGTACCCCTGAGGAGATGTAACCCACAATTACATTTACCGCTGAGGAGATGTTACCCACAATTACATGTACCCCTGAGGAGATATAACCCACAATTACATGTACCCCTGAGGAGATGTAACCCACAATTACATGTACCCCTGAGGAGATGTAACCCACAATTACATTTACCCCTGAGGAGATGTAACCCACAATTACATGTACACCTGAGGAGATGTAACCACAATTACATGTACTCCTGAGGAGATATAACCCACAATTACATGTACCCCCGAGGAGATGTTACCCACAATTACATGTACCCCTGAGGAGATATAACCCACAATTACATGTACCCCTGAGGAGATGTTACCCACAATTACATGTACCCCTGAGGAGATATAACCCACAATTACATGTACCCCTGAGGAGATGTAACCCACAATTACATTTACCGCTGAGGAGATGTTACCCACAATTACATGTACCCTTGAGGAGATGTAACCCACAATTACACGTACCCCTGAGGAGATGTTACCCACAATTACATGTACCCCGGAGGAGAAGTAACCCACAATTACATGTACCCCTGAGGAGATGTTACCCACAATTACATGTACCCCTGAGGAGATGTAACCACAATTACATGTACCCCTGAGGAGATATAAGCCACAATTACATGTACCCCTGAGGAGATATAACCCACAATTACATGTACCCCTGAGAAGATGTAACCCACAATTACATGTACCCCTGAGGAGATGTAACCACAATTACATGTACCGCTGAGGAGATGTAACCCACAATTAAATGTACCCCTGAGGAGATGTAACCCACAATTACATGTACACCTGAGGAGATGTAACCACAATTACATGTACTCCTGAGGAGATATAACCCACAATTACATGTACCCCTGAGGAGATGTAACCCACAATTAAATGTACCCCTGAGGAGATGTAACCCACAATTACATGTACACCTGAGGAGATGTAACTACAATTACATGTACCCCTGAGGAGATGTAAACCACAATTACATGTACCCCTGAGGTGATATAACCCACAATTACATGTACCCCTGAGGAGATGTAACCCACAATTACATGTACCCCTGAGGAGATGTAACCCACAATTACATGTACCCCTGAGGAGATATAACCCACAATTACATGTACCCCTGAGGAAATATAACCCACAATTACATGTACCACTGAGGAGATGTAACCCACAATTACATGTACCCCTGAGGAGATGTAAACCACAATTACATGTACACCTGAGGAGATGTAACCACAATTACATGTACCCCTGAGGAGATGTAACCCACAATTACATGTACCCCTGAGGTGATATAACCCACAATTACATGTACCCCTGAGGAGATGTAACCCACAATTACATGTACCCCTGAGGAGATGTAACCCACAATTACATGTACCCCTGAGGAGATATAACCCACAATTACATGTACCCCTGAGGAGATGTAACCCACAATTACATGTACCCCTGAGGAGATGTAAACCACAATTACATGTACCCCTGAGGTGATATAACCCACAATTACATGTACCCCTGAGGAGATGTAACCCACAATTACATGTACCCCTGAGGAGATATAACCCACAATTACATGTACCCCTGAGGAGATGTAACCCACAATTACATGTACCCCTGAGGAGATGTAACCCACAATTACATGTACCCCTGAGGAGATGTAACCCACAATTACATGTACCCCTGAGGAGATGTAACCCACAATTACATGTACCCCTGAGGAGATATAACCCACAATTACATATACCCCTGAGGAAATGTAACCCACAATTACATGTACCCCTGAGGAGATATAACCCACAATTACATGTACCCCTGAGGAGATGTAACCCACAATTACATGTACCCCTGAGGAGATATAACCCACAATTACATGTACACCTGAGGAGATATAACCCACAATTACATGTACACCTGAGGAGATATAACCCACAATTACATGTACCCCTGAGGAGATGTTACCCACAATTACATGTACCCCTGAGGAGATGTAACCCACAATTACATGTACCCTGAGGAGATGTTACCCACAATTACATGTACCCCTGAGGAGATGTAACCCCCAATTACATGTACCCCTGAGGAGATGTAACCCACAATTACATGTACCCCTGAGGAGATGTTACCCACAATTACATGTACCCCTGAGGAGAAGTAACCCACAATTACATGTACCCCTGAGGAGATGTAACCACAATTACATGTACCCCTGAGGAGATGTAACCACAATTACATGTACCCCTGAGGTGATATAACCCACAATTACATGTACCCCTGAGGAGATGTTACCCACAATTACATATACCCCTGAGGAGATGTTACCCACAATTACATGTACCCCTGAGGAGATATAAGCCACAATTACATGTTCCCCTGAGGAGATATAACCCACAATTACATGTACCCCTGAGGAGATATAACCCACAATTACATGTACCCCTGAGAAGATGTAACCCACAATTACATGTACCCCTGAGGAGATGTAACCCACAATTACATGTACCCCTGAGGAGATGTAACCCACAATTACATGTACCCCTGAGGAGATATAACCCACAATTACATGTACCCCTGAGAAGATGTAACCCACAATTACATGTACCCCTGAGGAGATGTAACTACAATTACATGTACCCCTGAGGAGATATAACCCACAATTACATGTACCCCTGAGGAGATGTAACCCACAATTACATGTACCCCTGAGGAGATGTAACCACAATTACATGTACCCCTGAGGAGATATAACCCACAATTACATGTACCCCTGAGGAGATGTTACCCACAATTACATGTACCCCTGAGGAGATATAACCCACAATTACATGTACCCCTGAGGAGATGTTACCCACAATTACATGTACCCCTGAGGTGATATAACCCACAATTACATGTACTCCTGAGGAGATGTAACCCACAATTACATGTACACCTGAGGAGATGTAACCACAATTACATGTACCCCTGAGGTGATATAACCCACAATTACATGTACCCCTGAGGAGATGTTACCCACAATTACATGTACCCCTGAGGAGACATAACCCACAATTACATGTACCCCTGAGGAGATGTTACCCACAATTACATGCACCCCTGAGGTGATATAACCCACAATTACATGTACTCCTGAGGAGATGTAACCCACAATTACATGTACCCCTGAGGAGATGTTACCCACAATTACATGTACCCCTGAGGAGATATAACCCACAATTACATGTACCCCTGAGGAGATGTTACCCACAATTACATGTACCCCTGAGGTGATATAACCCACAATTACATGTACTCCTGAGGAGATGTAACCCACAATTACATGTACACCTGAGGAGATGTAACCACAATTACATGTACCCCTGAGGTGATATAACCCACAATTACATGTACCCCTGAGGAGATGTAACCCACAATTACATGTACCCCTGAGGAGATGTAACCCACAATTACATGTACGCCTGAGGAGATATAACCCACAATTACATGTACCCCTGAGGAGATATAACCCACAATTACATGTACCCCTGAGGAGATGTAACCCACAATTACATGTACCCCTGAGGAGACGTAAACCACAATTACATGTACCCCTGAGGAGATGTAACCCCCAATTACATGTACCCCTGAGGTGATATAACCCACAATTACATGTACCCCTGAGGAGATATAACCCACAATTACATGTACCCCTGAGGAGATGTAACCCACAATTACATGTACCCCTGAGGAGATGTAACCCACAATTACATGTACCCCTGAGGAGATGTTACCCACAATTACATGTACCCCTGAGGAGATGTAACCCACAATTACATGTACCCCTGAGGAGATATAACCCACAATTACATGTACCCCTGAGGAGATATAACCCACAATTACATGTACCCCTGAGGAGATGTAACCCACAATTACATGTACCCCTGAGGAGACGTAAACCACAATTACATGTACCCCTGAGGTGATATAACCCACAATTACATGTACCCCTGAGGAGATGTAACCCACAATTACATGTACCCCTGAGGAGATATAACCCACAATTACATGTACCCCTGAGGAGATGTAACCCACAATTACATGTACCCCTGAGGTGATATAACCCACAATTACATGTACCCCTGAGGAGATGTAACCCACAATTACATGTACCCCTGAGGAGATGTAACCCACAATTACATGTACCCCTGAGGAGATATAACCCACAATTACATGTACCCCTGAGGAGATGTAACCCACAATTACATGTACCCCTGAGGAGACGTAAACCACAATTACATGTACCCCTGAGGAGATGTAACCCCCAATTACATGTACCCCTGAGGTGATATAACCCACAATTACATGTACCCCTGAGGAGCTATAACCCACAATTACATGTACCCCTGAGGAGATGTAACCCACAATTACATGTACCCCTGAGGAGATGTAACCCACAATTACATGTACCCCTGAGGAGATGTTACCCACAATTACATGTACCCCTGAGGAGATGTAACCCACAATTACATGTACCCCTGAGGAGATATAACCCACAATTACATGTACCCCTGAGGAGATATAACCCACAATTACATGTACCCCTGAGGAGATGTAACCCACAATTACATGTACCCCTGAGGAGACGTAAACCACAATTACATGTACCCCTGAGGTGATATAACCCACAATTACATGTACCCCTGAGGAGATGTAACCCACAATTACATGTACCCCTGAGGAGATATAACCCACAATTACATGTACCCCTGAGGAGATGTAACCCACAATTACATGTACCCCTGAGGTGATATAACCCACAATTACATGTACCCCTGAGGAGATGTAACCCACAATTACATGTACCCCTGAGGAGATGTAACCCACAATTACATGTACCCCTGAGGAGATATAACCCACAATTACATGTACCCCTGAGGAGATGTAACCCACAATTACATGTACCCCTGAGGAGATGTAACCCACAATTACATGTACCCCTGAGGAGATATAACCCACAATTACATGTACCCCTGGGGAGATATAACCCACAATTACATGTACCCCTGAGGAGATATAACCCACAATTACATGTACCCCTGAGGAGATGTAACCCACAATTACATGTACCCCTGAGGTGATATAACCCACAATTACATTTACACCTGAGGAGATGTAACCCACAATTACATGTACACCTGAGGAGATGTAACCACAATTACATGTACCCCTGAGGTGATATAACCCACAATTACATGTACCCCTGAGGAGATGTTACCCACAATTACATATACCCCTGAGGAGATGTTACCCACAATTACATGTACCCCTGAGGAAATATAAGCCACAATTACATGTTCCCCTGAGGAGATATAACCCACAATTACATGTACCCCTGAGGAGATATAACCCACAATTATATGTACCCCTGAGAAGATGTAACCCACAATTACATGTACCCCTGAGGAGATGTAACCCACAATTACATGTACCCCTGAGGAGATGTAACCCACAATTACATGTACCCCTGAGGAGATATAACCCACAATTACATGTACCCCTGAGAAGATGTAACCCACAATTACATGTACCCCTGAGGAGATGTAACTACAATTACATGTACCCCTGAGGAGATATAACCCACAATTACATGTACCCCTGAGGAGATGTAACCCACAATTACATGTACCCCTGAGGAGATATAACCCACAATTACATGTACCCCTGAGGAGATGTAACCCACAATTACATGTACCCCAGAGGAGATATAACCCACAATTACATGTACCCCTGAGGAGATATAACCCACAATTACATGTACCCCTGAGGAGATGTAACCCACAATTACATGTACCCCTGAGGAGATGTAAACCACAATTACATGTACCCCTGAGGTGATATAACCCACAATTACATGTACCCCTGAGGAGATGTAACCCACAATTACATGTACCCCTGAGGAGATATAGCCAACAATTACATGTACCCCTGAGGAGATGTAACCCACAATTACATGTACCCCTGAGGAGATGTAACCCACAATTACATGTACCCCTGAGGAGATGTAACTACAATTACATGTACCCCTGAGGAGATATAACCCACAATTACATGTACCCCTGAGGAGATGTAACCCACAATTACATGTACCCCTGAGGAGATGTAACCACAATTACATGTACCCCTGAGGAGATATAACCCACAATTACATGTACCCCTGAGGAGATGTTACCCACAATTACATGTACCCCTGAGGAGATATAACCCACAATTACATGTACCCCTGAGGAGATGTTACCCACAATTACATGTACCCCTGAGGTGATATAACCCACAATTACATGTACTCCTGAGGAGATGTAACCCACAATTACATGTACACCTGAGGAGATGTAACCACAATTACATGTACCCCTGAGGTGATATAACCAACAATTACATGTACCCCTGAGGAGATGTTACCCACAATTACATGTACCCCTGAGGAGATATAACCCACAATTACATGTACCCCTGAGGAGATGTTACCCACAATTACATGTACCCCTGAGGTGATATAACCCACAATTACATGTACTCCTGAGGAGATGTAACCCACAATTACATGTACCCCTGAGGAGATATAACCCACAATTACATGTACCCCTGAGGAGATGTAACCCACAATTACATGTACCCCAGAGGAGATATAACCCACAATTACATGTACCCCTGAGGAGATATAACCCACAATTACATGTACCCCTGAGGAGATGTAACCCACAATTACATGTACCCCTGAGGAGATGTAAACCACAATTACATGTACCCCTGAGGTGATATAACCCACAATTACATGTACCCCTGAGGAGATGTAACCCACAATTACATGTACCCCTGAGGAGATATAACCAACAATTACATGTACCCCTGAGGAGATGTAACCCACAATTACATGTACCCCTGAGGAGATGTAACCCACAATTACATGTACCCCTGAGGAGATGTAACTACAATTACATGTACCCCTGAGGAGATATAACCCACAATTACATGTACCCCTGAGGAGATGTAACCCACAATTACATGTACCCCTGAGGAGATGTAACCACAATTACATGTACCCCTGAGGAGATATAACCCACAATTACATGTACCCCTGAGGAGATGTTACCCACAATTACATGTACCCCTGAGGAGATATAACCCACAATTACATGTACCCCTGAGGAGATGTTACCCACAATTACATGTACCCCTGAGGTGATATAACCCACAATTACATGTACTCCTGAGGAGATGTAACCCACAATTACATGTACACCTGAGGAGATGTAACCACAATTACATGTACCCCTGAGGTGATATAACCAACAATTACATGTACCCCTGAGGAGATGTTACCCACAATTACATGTACCCCTGAGGAGATATAACCCACAATTACATGTACCCCTGAGGAGATGTTACCCACAATTACATGTACCCCTGAGGTGATATAACCCACAATTACATGTACTCCTGAGGAGATGTAACCCACAATTACATGTACACCTGAGGAGATGTAACCACAATTACATGTACCCCTGAGGTGATATAACCCACAATTACATTTACACCTGAGGAGATGTAACCCACAATTACATGTACCCCTGAGGAGATATAACCCACAATTACATATACCCCTGAGGAGATGTAACCCACAATTACATGTACCCCTGAGGAGATGTAACCCACAATTACATGTACCCCTGAGGAGATAAAACCCACAATTACATATACGCCTGAGGAGATGTAAGCACAATTACATGTACACCTGAGAAGTAACCCATAATTACATGTACCCCTGAGGAGAAGTTACCCATAATTACATGTACCCCTGAGGAGATGTAACCCCCAATTACATGTACCCCTGAGGAGATGTAACCCACAATTACATTTACCGCTGAGGAGATGTAACCCACAATTACATGTACCCCTGAGGAGATGTAACCCACAATTACATGTACCCCTGAGGAGATGTAACCCACAATTACATTTACCGCTGAGGAGATGTTACCCACAATTACAAGTACCCCTGAGGAGATATAACCCACAATTACATGTACCCCTGAGGAGATGTAACCCACAATTACATGTACCCCTGAGGAGATGTAACCCACAATTACATTTACCCCTGAGGAGATGTAACCCACAATTACATGTACACCTGAGGAGATGTAACCACAATTACATGTACTCCTGAGGAGATATAACCCACAATTACATGTACCCCCGAGGAGATGTTACCCACAATTACATGTACCCCTGAGGAGATATAACCCACAATTACATGTACCCCTGAGGAGATGTTACCCACAATTACATGTACCCCTGAGGAGATATAACCCACAATTACATGTACCCCTGAGGAGATGTAACCCACAATTACATTTACCGCTGAGGAGATGTTACCCACAATTACATGTACCCTTGAGGAGATGTAACCCACAATTACACGTACCCCTGAGGAGATGTTACCCACAATTACATGTACCCCTGAGGAGAAGTAACCCACAATTACATGTACCCCTGAGGAGATGTTACCCACAATTACATGTACCCCTGAGGAGATGTAACCCACAATTACATGTACCCCTGAGGAGACGTAACCCACAATTACATGTACCCCTGAGGAGATATAACCCACAATTACATATACCCCTGAGGAAATGTAACCCACAATTACATGTACCCCTGAGGAGATATAACCCACAATTACATGTACCCCTGAGGAGATGTAACCCACAATTACATGTATCCCTGAGGAGATATAACCCACAATTACATGTACACCTGAGGAGATATAACCCACAATTACATGTACACCTGAGGAGATATAACCCACAATTACATGTACCCCTGAGGAGATGTTACCCACAATTACATGTACCCCTGAGGAGATGTAACCCACAATTACATGTACCCTGAGGAGATGTTACCCACAATTACATGTACCCCTGAGGAGATGTAACCCCCAATTACATGTACCCCTGAGGAGATGTAACCCACAATTACATGTACCCCTGAGGAGATGTTACCCACAATTACATGTACCCCTGAGGAGAAGTAACCCACAATTACATGTACCCCTGAGGAGATGTAACCACAATTACATGTACCCCTGAGGAGATGTAACCACAATTACATGTACCCCTGAGGTGATATAACCCACAATTACATGTACCCCTGAGGAGATGTTACCCACAATTACATATACCCCTGAGGAGATGTTACCCACAATTACATGTACCCCTGAGGAGATATAAGCCACAATTACATGTTCCCCTGAGGAGATATAACCCACAATTACATGTACCCCTGAGGAGATATAACCCACAATTACATGTACCCCTGAGAAGATGTAACCCACAATTACATGTACCCCAGAGGAGATGTAACCCACAATTACATGTACCCCTGAGGAGATGTAACCCACAATTACATGTACCCCTGAGGAGATATAACCCACAATTACATGTACCCCTGAGAAGATGTAACCCACAATTACATGTACCCCTGAGGAGATGTAACTACAATTACATGTACCCCTGAGGAGATATAACCCACAATTACATGTACCCCTGAGGAGATGTAACCCACAATTACATGTACCCCTGAGGAGATGTAACCACAATTACATGTACCCCTGAGGAGATATAACCCACAATTACATGTACCCCTGAGGAGATGTTACCCACAATTACATGTACCCCTGAGGAGATATAACCCACAATTACATGTACCCCTGAGGAGATGTTACCCACAATTACATGTACCCCTGAGGTGATATAACCCACAATTACATGTACTCCTGAGGAGATGTAACCCACAATTACATGTACACCTGAGGAGATGTAACCACAATTACATGTACCCCTGAGGTGATATAACCCACAATTACATGTACCCCTGAGGAGATGTTACCCACAATTACATGTACCCCTGAGGAGACATAACCCACAATTACATGTACCCCTGAGGAGATGTTACCCACAATTACATGCACCCCTGAGGTGATATAACCCACAATTACATGTACTCCTGAGGAGATGTAACCCACAATTACATGTACCCCTGAGGAGATGTTACCCACAATTACATGTACCCCTGAGGAGATATAACCCACAATTACATGTACCCCTGAGGAGATGTTACCCACAATTACATGTACCCCTGAGGTGATATAACCCACAATTACATGTACTCCTGAGGAGATGTAACCCACAATTACATGTACACCTGAGGAGATGTAACCACAATTACATGTACCCCTGAGGTGATATAACCCACAATTACATGTACCCCTGAGGAGATGTAACCCACAATTACATGTACCCCTGAGGAGATGTAACCCACAATTACATGTACGCCTGAGGAGATATAACCCACAATTACATGTACCCCTGAGGAGATGTAACCCACAATTACATGTACCCCTGAGGAGATATAACCCATAATTACATGTACCCCTGAGGAGATATAACCCACAATTACATGTACCCCTGAGGAGATGTAACCCCCAATTACATGTACCCCTGAGGTGATATAACCCACAATTACATGTACCCCTGAGGAGATATAACCCACAATTACATGTACCCCTGAGGAGATGTAACCCACAATTACATGTACCCCTGAGGAGATGTAACCCACAATTACATGTACCCCTGAGGAGATGTTACCCACAATTACATGTACCCCTGAGGAGATGTAACCCACAATTACATGTACCCCTGAGGAGATGTAACCCACAATTACATGTACCCCTGAGGAGATATAACCCACAATTACATGTACCCCTGAGGAGATGTAACCCACAATTACATGTACCCCTGAGGAGATGTAAACCACAATTACATGTACCCCTGAGGTGATATAACCCACAATTACATGTACCCCTGAGGAGATGTAACCCACAATTACATGTACCCCTGAGGAGATATAACCCACAATTACATGTACCCCTGAGGAGATGTAACCCACAATTACATGTACCCCTGAGGAGATATAACCCACAATTACATGTACCCCTGAGGAGATGTAACCCACAATTACATGTACCCCTGAGGAGACGTAAACCACAATTACATGTACCCCTGAGGTGATATAACCCACAATTACATGTACCCCTGAGGAGATGTAACCCACAATTACATGTACCCCTGAGGAGATATAACCCACAATTACATGTACCCCTGAGGAGATGTAACCCACAATTACATGTACCCCTGAGGTGATATAACCCACAATTACATGTACCCCTGAGGAGATGTAACCCACAATTACATGTACCCCTGAGGAGATGTAACCCACAATTACATGTACCCCTGAGGAGATATAACCCACAATTACATGTACCCCTGAGGAGATGTAACCCACAATTACATGTACCCCTGAGGAGATGTAACCCACAATTACATGTACCCCTGAGGAGATATAACCCACAATTACATGTACCCCTGGGGAGATATAACCCACAATTACATGTACCCCTGAGGAGATATAACCCACAATTACATGTACCCCTGAGGAGATGTAACCCACAATTACATGTACCCCTGAGGTGATATAACCCACAATTACATTTACACCTGAGGAGATGTAACCCACAATTACATGTACACCTGAGGAGATGTAACCACAATTACATGTACCCCTGAGGTGATATAACCCACAATTACATGTACCCCTGAGGAGATGTTACCCACAATTACATATACCCCTGAGGAGATGTTACCCACAATTACATGTACCCCTGAGGAAATATAAGCCACAATTACATGTTCCCCTGAGGAGATATAACCCACAATTACATGTACCCCTGAGGAGATATAACCCACAATTACATGTACCCCTGAGAAGATGTAACCCACAATTACATGTACCCCTGAGGAGATGTAACCCACAATTACATGTACCCCTGAGGAGATGTAACCCACAATTACATGTACCCCTGAGGAGATATAACCCACAATTACATGTACCCCTGAGAAGATGTAACCCACAATTACATGTACCCCTGAGGAGATGTAACTACAATTACATGTACCCCTGAGGAGATATAACCCACAATTACATGTACCCCTGAGGAGATGTAACCCACAATTACATGTACCCCTGAGGAGATGTAACCACAATTACATGTACCCCTGAGGAGATATAACCCACAATTACATGTACCCCTGAGGAGATGTTACCCACAATTACATGTACCCCTGAGGAGATATAACCCACAATTACATGTACCCCTGAGGAGATGTTACCCACAATTACATGTACCCCTGAGGTGATATAACCCACAATTACATGTACTCCTGAGGAGATGTAACCCACAATTACATGTACACCTGAGGAGATGTAACCACAATTACATGTACCCCTGAGGTGATATAACCCACAATTACATGTACCCCTGAGGAGATGTTACCCACAATTACATGTACCCCTGAGGAGATATAACCCACAATTACAAGTACCCCTGAGGAGATGTTACCCACAATTACATGTACCCCTGAGGTGATATAACCCACAATTACATGTACTCCTGAGGAGATGTAACCCACAATTACATGTACCCCTGAGGAGATGTTACCCACAATTACATGTACCCCTGAGGAGATATAACCCACAATTACATGTACCCCTGAGGAGATGTTACCCACAATTACATGTACCCCTGAGGTGATATAACCCACAACTACATGTACTCCTGAGGAGATGTAACCCACAATTACATGTACACCTGAGGAGATGTAACCACAATTACATGTACCCCTGAGGTGATATAACCCACAATTACATGTACCCCTGAGGAGATGTAACCCACAATTACATGTACCCCTGAGGAGATGTAACCCACAATTACATGTACCCCTGAGGAGATATAACCCACAATTACATGTACCCCTGAGGAGATGTAACCCACAATTACATGTACCCCTGAGGAGATATAACCCATAATTACATGTACCCCTGAGGAGATATAACCCACAATTACATGTACCCCTGAGGAGATGTAACCCACAATTACATGTACCCCTGAGGTGATATAACCCACAATTACATGTACCCCTGAGGAGATGTAACCCACAATTACATGTACCCCTGAGGAGATGTAACCCACAATTACATGTACCCCTGAGGAGATATAACCCACAATTACATGTACCCCTGAGGAGATATAACCCACAATTACATGTACCCCTGAGGAGATGTAACCCACAATTACATGTACCCCTGAGGAGATATAACCCACAATTACATGTACCCCTGAGGAGATGTAACCCACAATTACATGTACCCCTGAGGAGATGTAAACCACAATTACATGTACCCCTGAGGAGATATAACCCACAATTACATGTACCCCTGAGGAGATGTAACCCACAATTACATGTACCCCTGAGGTGATATAACCCACAATTACATGTACCCCTGAGGAGATGTAACCCACAATTACATGTACCCCTGAGGAGATGTAACCCACAATTACATGTACCCCTGAGGAGATATAACCCACAATTACATGTACCCCTGAGGAGATGTAACCCACAATTACATGTACCCCTGAGGAGATGTAACCCACAATTACATGTACCCCTGAGGAGATATAACCCACAATTACATGTACCCCTGAGGAGATATAACCCACAATTACATGTACCCCTGAGGAGATATAACCCACAATTACATGTACCCCTGAGGAGATGTAACCCACAATTACATGTACCCCTGAGGTGATATAACCCACAATTACATTTACACCTGAGGAGATGTAACCCACAATTACATGTACCCCTGAGGAGATATAACCCACAATTACATATACCCCTGAGGAGATGTAACCCACAATTACATGTACCCCTGAGGAGATGTAACCCACAATTACATGTACCCCTGAGGAGATAAAACCCACAATTACATATACGCCTGAGGAGATGTAAGCACAATTACATGTACACCTGAGAAGTAACCCATAATTACATGTACCCCTGAGGAGAAGTTACCCATAATTACATGTACCCCTGAGGAGATGTAACCCCCAATTACATGTACCCCTGAGGAGATGTAACCCACAATTACATTTACCGCTGAGGAGATGTAACCCACAATTACATGTACCCCTGAGGAGATGTAACCCACAATTACATGTACCCCTGAGGAGATGTAACCCACAATTACATTTACCGCTGAGGAGATGTTACCCACAATTACAAGTACCCCTGAGGAGATATAACCCACAATTACATGTACCCCTGAGGAGATGTAACCCACAATTACATGTACCCCTGAGGAGATGTAACCCACAATTACATTTACCCCTGAGGAGATGTAACCCACAATTACATGTACACCTGAGGAGATGTAACCACAATTACATGTACTCCTGAGGAGATATAACCCACAATTACATGTACCCCCGAGGAGATGTTACCCACAATTACATGTACCCCTGAGGAGATATAACCCACAATTACATGTACCCCTGAGGAGATGTTACCCACAATTACATGTACCCCTGAGGAGATATAACCCACAATTACATGTACCCCTGAGGAGATGTAACCCACAATTACATTTACCGCTGAGGAGATGTTACCCACAATTACATGTACCCTTGAGGAGATGTAACCCACAATTACACGTACCCCTGAGGAGATGTTACCCACAATTACATGTACCCCTGAGGAGAAGTAACCCACAATTACATGTACCCCTGAGGAGATGTTACCCACAATTACATGTACCCCTGAGGAGATGTAACCACAATTACATGTACCCCTGAGGAGATATAAGCCACAATTACATGTACCCCTGAGGAGATATAACCCACAATTACATGTACCCCTGAGAAGATGTAACCCACAATTACATGTACCCCTGAGGAGATGTAACCACAATTACATGTACCGCTGAGGAGATGTAACCCACAATTAAATGTACCCCTGAGGAGATGTAACCCACAATTACATGTACACCTGAGGAGATGTAACCACAATTACATGTACCCCTGAGGAGATGTAACCCACAATTACATGTACCCCTGAGGAGATGTAACCCACAATTACATGTACCCCTGAGGAGATATAACCCACAATTACATGTACCCCTGAGGAAATATAACCCACAATTACATGTACCACTGAGGAGATGTAACCCACAATTACATGTACCCCTGAGGAGATGTAAACCACAATTACATGTACACCTGAGGAGATGTAACCACAATTACATGTACCCCTGAGGAGATGTAACCCACAATTACATGTACCCCTGAGGTGATATAACCCACAATTACATGTACCCCTGAGGAGATGTAACCCACAATTACATGTACCCCTGAGGAGATGTAACCCACAATTACATGTACCCCTGAGGAGATATAACCCACAATTACATGTACCCCTGAGGAGATGTAACCCACAATTACATGTACCCCTGAGGAGATGTAACCACAATTACATGTACCCCTGAGGTGATATAACCCACAATTACATGTACCCCTGAGGAGATGTAACCCACAATTACATGTACCCCTGAGGAGATATAACCCACAATTACATGTACCCCTGAGGAGATGTAACCCACAATTACATGTACCCCTGAGGAGATGTAACCCACAATTACATGTACCCCTGAGGAGATGTAACCCACAATTACATGTACCCCTGAGGAGACGTAACCCACAATTACATGTACCCCTGAGGAGATATAACCCACAATTACATATACCCCTGAGGAAATGTAACCCACAATTACATGTACCCCTGAGGAGATATAACCCACAATTACATGTACCCCTGAGGAGATGTAACCCACAATTACATGTATCCCTGAGGAGATATAACCCACAATTACATGTACACCTGAGGAGATATAACCCACAATTACATGTACACCTGAGGAGATATAACCCACAATTACATGTACCCCTGAGGAGATGTTACCCACAATTACATGTACCCCTGAGGAGATGTAACCCACAATTACATGTACCCTGAGGAGATGTTACCCACAATTACATGTACCCCTGAGGAGATGTAACCCCCAATTACATGTACCCCTGAGGAGATGTAACCCACAATTACATGTACCCCTGAGGAGATGTTACCCACAATTACATGTACCCCTGAGGAGAAGTAACCCACAATTACATGTACCCCTGAGGAGATGTAACCACAATTACATGTACCCCTGAGGAGATGTAACCACAATTACATGTACCCCTGAGGTGATATAACCCACAATTACATGTACCCCTGAGGAGATGTTACCCACAATTACATATACCCCTGAGGAGATGTTACCCACAATTACATGTACCCCTGAGGAGATATAAGCCACAATTACATGTTCCCCTGAGGAGATATAACCCACAATTACATGTACCCCTGAGGAGATATAACCCACAATTACATGTACCCCTGAGAAGATGTAACCCACAATTACATGTACCCCAGAGGAGATGTAACCCACAATTACATGTACCCCTGAGGAGATGTAACCCACAATTACATGTACCCCTGAGGAGATATAACCCACAATTACATGTACCCCTGAGAAGATGTAACCCACAATTACATGTACCCCTGAGGAGATGTAACTACAATTACATGTACCCCTGAGGAGATATAACCCACAATTACATGTACCCCTGAGGAGATGTAACCCACAATTACATGTACCCCTGAGGAGATGTAACCACAATTACATGTACCCCTGAGGAGATATAACCCACAATTACATGTACCCCTGAGGAGATGTTACCCACAATTACATGTACCCCTGAGGAGATATAACCCACAATTACATGTACCCCTGAGGAGATGTTACCCACAATTACATGTACCCCTGAGGTGATATAACCCACAATTACATGTACTCCTGAGGAGATGTAACCCACAATTACATGTACACCTGAGGAGATGTAACCACAATTACATGTACCCCTGAGGTGATATAACCCACAATTTACATGTACCCCTGAGGAGATGTTACCCACAATTACATGTACCCCTGAGGAGACATAACCCACAATTACATGTACCCCTGAGGAGATGTTACCCACAATTACATGCACCCCTGAGGTGATATAACCCACAATACATGTACTCCTGAGGAGATGTAACCCACAATTACATGTACCCCTGAGGAGATGTTACCCACAATTACATGTACCCCTGAGGAGATATAACCCACAATTACATGTACCCCTGAGGAGATGTTACCCACAATTACATGTACCCCTGAGGTGATATAACCCACAATTACATGTACTCCTGAGGAGATGTAACCCACAATTACATGTACACCTGAGGAGATGTAACCACAATTACATGTACCCCTGAGGTGATATAACCCACAATTACATGTACCCCTGAGGAGATGTAACCCACAATTACATGTACCCCTGAGGAGATGTAACCCACAATTACATGTACGCCTGAGGAGATATAACCCACAATTACATGTACCCCTGAGGAGATGTAACCCACAATTACATGTACCCCTGAGGAGATATAACCCATAATTACATGTACCCCTGAGGAGATATAACCCACAATTACATGTACCCCTGAGGAGATGTAACCCCCAATTACATGTACCCCTGAGGTGATATAACCCACAATTACATGTACCCCTGAGGAGATATAACCCACAATTACATGTACCCCTGAGGAGATGTAACCCACAATTACATGTACCCCTGAGGAGATGTAACCCACAATTACATGTACCCCTGAGGAGATGTTACCCACAATTACATGTACCCCTGAGGAGATGTAACCCACAATTACATGTACCCCTGAGGAGATGTAACCCACAATTACATGTACCCCTGAGGAGATATAACCCACAATTACATGTACCCCTGAGGAGATGTAACCCACAATTACATGTACCCCTGAGGAGATGTAAACCACAATTACATGTACCCCTGAGGTGATATAACCCACAATTACATGTACCCCTGAGGAGATGTAACCCACAATTACATGTACCCCTGAGGAGATATAACCCACAATTACATGTACCCCTGAGGAGATGTAACCCACAATTACATGTACCCCTGAGGAGATATAACCCACAATTACATGTACCCCTGAGGAGATGTAACCCACAATTACATGTACCCCTGAGGAGACGTAAACCACAATTACATGTACCCCTGAGGTGATATAACCCACAATTACATGTACCCCTGAGGAGATGTAACCCACAATTACATGTACCCCTGAGGAGATATAACCCACAATTACATGTACCCCTGAGGAGATGTAACCCACAATTACATGTACCCCCTGAGGTGATATAACCCACAATTACATGTACCCCTGAGGAGATGTAACCCACAATTACATGTACCCCTGAGGAGATGTAACCCACAATTACATGTACCCCTGAGGAGATATAACCCACAATTACATGTACCCCCTGAGGAGATGTAACCCACAATTACATGTACCCCTGAGGAGATGTAACCCACAATTACATGTACCCCTGAGGAGATATAACCCACAATTACATGTACCCCTGGGGAGATATAACCCACAATTACATGTACCCCTGAGGAGATATAACCCACAATTACATGTACCCCTGAGGAGATGTAACCCACAATTACATGTACCCCTGAGGTGATATAACCCACAATTACATTTACACCTGAGGAGATGTAACCCACAATTACATGTACACCTGAGGAGATGTAACCACAATTACATGTACCCCTGAGGTGATATAACCCCACAATTACATGTACCCCTGAGGAGATGTTACCCACAATTACATATACCCCTGAGGAGATGTTACCCACAATTACATGTACCCCTGAGGAATATAAGCCACAATTACATGTTCCCCTGAGGAGATATAACCCACAATTACATGTACCCCTGAGGAGATATAACCCACAATTACATGTACCCCTGAGAAGATGTAACCCACAATTACATGTACCCCTGAGGAGATGTAACCCACAATTACATGTACCCCTGAGGAGATGTAACCCACAATTACATGTACCCCTGAGGAGATGTAACCCACAATTACATGTACCCTGAGAAGATGTAACCCCACAATTACATGTACCCCTGAGGA